>NC_056577.1:6183008-6290508 GCF_018340385.1 Cyprinus carpio
TCAGGCATAAAAGAGAACTGGAAAAAAAGTTAATAAATATCAATAAAGAGCTGAAAAAATATATTTAATATCTTGACCGTTTCTCCTAGATGCCAATAAAATTAAATGAGGAGTAACTGAGGACTTTTTAGATCCGTGTCATTATAGTGAATGAAAATAAAACTATGACAAAAACCATTACCTTGTTACTTCATATACAATAAATGTAATTGATATAAAATAAAATATTAAAAAAAGTTATTTAAAGTCAAATATTTAAAAGCTTTATTTTTGCTAATGCCTATATATATATATATATATATATATATATATATATATATAATCAAGGTATCTTAATGACACAAAAATACTTGTTTCAGGTTTGTCTCCTGAAGTAAAAAATAAATAAAAAATACTACATGAATCTCACATGTGCCCCAGCAATGGCTCAAGATTGTGCTCACCAATGTATACAATAAAAAACAGATGTCAAGAGGAACGCCAATATTTACCATTGAATTATTCCATTTTATTAATAAACTCATTTGTGTCTTTTTTATTATTTATTTTTTTATTCAGATGAATTTTTGGAGAAACATATGAGACTGAAAAAAATACTAAAACTTAAAAACAAATATATTTATATATATATATATATATATTATATATATATATATATATATATATATATATATATATATATATATATATATATATATATATAATTTATTTAATTAAACATTTAACAAATAGAAATTAAACCCAAATAGAAATATATACAACTCTAATAAAAAAAGGACAAAAGCACAAAAAAATTATGTGCTTAAACTGACAAAAATGAAAATAAAAAATACAAGCTCATTCAAAATATCAATAAATACTATAATAGTATATAAATAATGTTAAAATAACATGGAGTCATTTAATGTGTTTTTTTTTTTTTTTTTTTTTGTAAGCTATTTAAATTTCCTGAAGATTGTGAAGGAAACCTTGCTAAGCAAATTAGTTAAAGAATACATGTTAAGCATGTACAATGCTTGCAATGTTTTTCAATATTTCAGGCCTTTATTAACATGTTGGGAAAACTGACAGAATCCTAAAATCCAGACATAGGGCAGAGAGTCCGGGGAGGAAGACATGTCATCATCTGCCTTGTTTGTGCTGCCATTTCCAAAGCTCAGTTGCTGACATGTCAACAAAGAATGTCGGCCGTGACCTATAAGCATCAGGAGAGGGTCACAGCCCAGGTGGCATTTGGCTTTCTTTCTCTCACTGAAAACGAAATTCATCTCGGGGTCAGATTGTGTGAGAAATGGAAAAGGTGGTGAAGTAATCATTGAGGTCCTCCCTCTCCCATGCCTTTACACACGAAAGAAGCATCATTCTTCAGAAACTGGCGGTAGTATTATGAAATTTTGTTTAGATGGCTCGAAGACAAGACAGGGTTCGTCTTAGAGGCTTTATTGTCAAACTCAGTGCTTCACTTAAAGCTTTATACTAGTTCTTTATTAACTAAGACACATTATTTTAACAAGGGTTGTCAAATGTCATGATATTAATTAAATGTACCTAATGCTGTTAAATACTGACAGAGCTATAACATTTACTGTTCAATTCTATTCTGTTATTTTTTTTTTAAGTACTGGTCAAGATAACTGAAAATAACACTCAAATAACATCACTATATTACAATTAATGAGATTATTTGTTTAATTATTATTTATTATTAATTATTTATATATTATAGCATTTATTACTTTTGCTCCACTTAACGAAAATAGCTCCAAACAAATCCACAGAACAGCTGAACAGTTGTATGTGTCTGAGCAACACAGTCGATTCTTTTGATGAAACGATTCAGCGATTCACTTTTATTTACCTCTTTATCCGATCACTTGTTTTGTTCCTGAATGAAACAGCATTTTTTGAATGAACTGGTTGTGTGAACAATTCAGTGATTCACTTATAAAGACAGTCCCTTGTTTGGTTCCTGAATGAACCAATGTTTTTGAACAAATAGGTTGAGTGAATAGGTCAAATAACTCCCTGGTGAAGACATTCACATATCACCACCTACTGGTGTAACAATGTAATCTGCAGAATAAATCACTAAAAAATTCCCACCACTAAATGCCTGACAGTCTGTCTGATACAAACCATGAAAAGTTCCAGTGCTCTGGACTAAATATCTGCACAATGAATTACTTTAATCTTTTGACAACAATAATTTTAACAAATTGCTCTTATTTCAGCTCTCCTAAATCCAAACTGAAGATACTTTAAAAAATATTCCAAGCTTCAACTTACCCATGTGTGATTATGTGGCTATTTTTATTCTTTTTATTCACTCTTGATCTTCAGTATAATCGCTCTTCCAGGCTATCTGTCACACTGTTAACAATTATCATGAAGAGATGATAAAATACATTCAATTCAGTGTGAGTGTGCTTTATTTTAAGTGCCCTGGAAATGACTTCTGATGAATTTAAACGTTAAACTTTAAAATAAGCTGTAGGATTCCAGTCTGCTGAAAAAGGGAGTCTGCCAGTAATGGAGAAAGAGATAATTAATTGTTGGGAGAGTTTCTCCTAATGGAAAGGTCTTCAGAGGCCTATTGCCGAGATTATACAGCTGTTAACTTCTGAGTTAATTCGCTTATTTTCTAGGAGATTTTTTTTTTTTTTCGCAGGTGCTTCTTTTACACAAAATTTACTCCGATGTCAAAATACCCAGACGTTTGTAACTCGCACACCTTTACCAGGAAAATTAGATCAGAATCAAGCTTCTCTTAATCAAAATTGTGTGTTTTTGTAGTACAAAACACAGGATGTAAAAAAAAAAGACCTGCATGAATTATAACATAATTCACATTTGTTTTAATACACAAAACTGATAACTTGCATTATTATAACATAATATTTTCATCAAAACATAGATAGGTTATAATTACAACAACAGAAATCATGCACATTATTGATTGCAGATATGGTCCTTTGGGGAAGTCGTGGCCTAATGGTTAGAGAGTCGGACTCCCAATCGAAAGGTTGTGAGTTCGAGTCTTGGGCCGGCAGGAATTGTGGGTGGGGGGAGTGCATGTACAGTTCTCTCTCCACCTTCAATACCATGACTTAGGTGCCCTTGAGCAAGGCATCGAACCCCCAACTGCTCCCCCGGGCGCCGCAGCATAAAATGGCTGCCCACTGCTCCGGGTGTGTGTTCACAGTGTGTGTGTGTGTTCACTGCTCTGTGTGTGTGCACTTCGGATGGGTTAAATGCAGAGCACTAATTCTGAGTATGGGTCACCATACTTGGCTGAATGTCACGTCACTTTCACTTTTTCACTTTCACTTTTTATTTTCATGGCTTTCTTCAAAACAGCTCCAGCTGTGAAATTTCTAGAACAAAGAAAAACAACATGGCATTTTCATCTCATCCGGCAATCTCACGATCATAAAGAGCCTAATGGTATTTCTCTTTATCTGACAATGGTCAACAAACTCTTCCTGGGCTGCAGCGCGGCATCCTGTCCTCCACTGCTAATTAACCTCCGATGAGCCAGAGTTAATGAAGTCGAGCTCTGTGTTTTTTGGATTAATTAGAACTCAAATAGGACGGTAAACAACGTGAGTAACAAATGGTGCGATGCATGGACTTTAATGCACAATTAAACGGGGGGACTATCTGGGGAGGATTGAAATGCATACAGAATTTGCTCTCTGAAGACAATGCCATACATCATCCTTTCAGTGCTAATGGTTTATAGGCAGCCTGGAGTCGCCCCACGGTGCCTCTCAAAAATACTGGTAAACAAGCAGACGAGACACACAGACTATCTCAAGACGGCAGCCCGAGCCAGGATATTTAACATGAAATGTCAGAAAATACCATGTGTACACAGATTCATTGCCATGAAATTTCAAGGACTCCAAAATAACACAAAAATCCTATCAAGGAAAACAGAATTTACACTTTTGAAGTAGTTCCTATGTGAATATCAGGTAAGATGCGCTAATAAATTAAATTAAATAGCAAAGTTTATTGATCCAGGTTAGACTAGTTAGTGATTAAAACCTTCATTTGGAATTCATTTAGTCAGCCATCATGAATTCACCACTATAAGTAAACAGCAGTAATGTTTCTCTTTATTATTTTTTTTTTTTTGTTTGTTTTTTTAGTAACAACCATTTCTTTAAGTAACTTGTGCAGTTAAAGTAATTAAAAAATGTAAATGTTCTAGTGTCTTTAAATGCAGAGTGCACACATCTCCTCCAGAGAAAAGAGAGTATTTTTTTCTTGTGTATCTAATAAGTGGGATTCACACAGCTTCACCAAGATTGACAGATTCGCACTCTTGAAAGCATCCTGATGTAGCCAGATGCTGGGTGACCATGGTCTTAAAATGTTAAAATTGTTTTTGCATTACTTTATTGCATGAGAGTGGCGTCCAGTTGTTCTCTTGGAATTTAAAAAATAAATAAATAGCATTCGCAATTCAGTTTTTCATATATATTGCGGTCCAGTCACATAATGAGTCAAAACTCTTGAGTCTTCTCAGATCTGTTGTTTTCACATAGTTAAACTCCCTCTCTCCCAGTGCTGGGAAATCTTACACTATCATTTAAGTTTTATTTTTGTTTTTGTTTTTTAGCAAGGACACAACAAATTTATCAAAAATTACAGTAACACATTTATAATTTTCCAAACATTTTAATTTTCTATTTTAAATAAATGTTATTTTAAAGTAATCTATTTATCATAGAATCCTAAAAAAAAAAAAAAAAATCACAGTTCAAAGTTTTCATAAAAATATGAAGCAGCACAACTGTTTTCAACATTGATAATAATGAGAAATGTACTGTATCCTGAGCAGCAAATCAGCATATTCAAATGATTTCTGGATCATGTAACACTGACTGGAGTAATGAGGCTGAAGGAGACTGAAAATTCAGCTTTGCATCACAGGAATAAATTACATTTTAAAATACATTCAAACAGAAAACAGTTATTTAAAATTGTAATAATATTTACAATATTAATGTTTTCATCTGCATTTTTGATCAAATAAATGCAGCCTTGCAGCCTCGGTTAAAATTATTTTAACCTTTAAATGGTAGTATAATGTCACATTATCACATTTAACATCATTGCAAAAAATAAATAAATAAATAAACTTACATTGTTACTTTTTAATGAAAGTAACATGTTAATTTTGTGTCCCGTCAACATAGTTTGCATGCAATAACATGAATTATACCTCAAAAAGTTTTGTTTAATATTAGATATTTAATATTAGCAGTTTATCACAGAAATCACTGAAAACAACATAACCCAGTTTTGACAAAAATGGTCTTAATACTTATTCTAATGCTCTTCTTTACTTGTATTATAAGTGGACTTCAGGGTAAAAAGAGCTCCAAAAATGTAAAATGTGGCCTTTTTAAAGCACATTATTTGTATGCTGAAATGATTTGTGCTGTGTGGCATTAAGTGAACATGTAAAGCGTGTTCTAGGTGGGTTGCAGGGGCTGTGAATGTAAGCAAAAGCTGTTGTTGCATTCTTTGCTTTCTGATCCATTCTATTGCATATTTTATGGTTTGATGTAGCATAAAATTTGGAGGGGTAGATCGCTGGCTGTCTGATTAGGTTAATTCAGTCTCCGCAGGCTCCGGCTCTTTCGCAGCACATTTGGAGTCGCAGTAATTCCTTCTCACCCCCTCATGACTATATGCTTTGCTGGAGATCGAATAACACATGAAACATTTAGAGAAACTGACAACACAAAGACTCTCTCTCTCTCTCTCTCACTCTCTCTCTCTCTGTCTCACACTATCTCTCTTCAAACACAAACAGAAGCTGTTAAATTTCTTATATGGAGCTTGTGTTAAGATGTGGTGCACTAGCAGAAACAGAGTAAAAAAAATTCCTCTACTAATGATGAAGGGTTTTGTGAGAGGAAGGTTTGCTTTGGAGAATGCTTGTTATAGAATGATAAAAGTTTTTTTTTTTTTTTTTTTTTTTTTATGTGAAAGTAAAGAGCATGTGAATGTGTTAACATTGAATGCATCATTTACAAATGACTAAATGGCATGTACTCTGCATGAGTGCATTCATTTTATTATATATATATATATATATATATATATTTTAGTATATAATTTAATTAATTAAATTTTACTTTCGATAATTTATTTGAGTAGTATTTAAATCAAATGTTATTTTACCTGGAAAGCTGGCAAAAGATCAGCCAGTCATTCCTGTTAGGAGCAATGAGAAAATTATATAGCTTCAGAAAAAAGGAAAAATAAATTTCTCAGACACCGAAGCAGTAGGTCAACATTTTTAGAGAATTATTTTATTTATTTATTTTTTTTTGCTAGGTATTTCAGAGACCTGAAAAGTAATGTAATTAATTGGCAGACAAATTAGTAGAATGTGGATCATATAGACTAATACGCATTATTGCAATTCTTCCCCAGACAGCTATTTTCTAGGGTGAAAAGAAATACTATTTGTATTTATTATTTATTAAACCGTTTATTTTCTGTTCATTTAAGTAACTGTGTCGATGTTAAAGCTAAAAAAGTCAAATAGATAAATTTAACTGTTTATACTAGTTTAACTAATATTCTAGTTTAAATGTATTTACCGTATTGCATTGTAATGAACAATTATACTGTAATACTGTTATTATCACACTAAATAAGCCATATTTGCAATTTCTGTTTTATCAGCAAGTCATTCCTATTAGGAACAATATGAATATTCTTTCACTTTCATTATAGTGTTAGACAAAGGGAATTTTTATTTTATTTTTTTTTTCTCTCGGTTGACACCAAAGTTAACAGTAGATCATTTGCTTTATAATTAAAAAAAAAAAACTCTGTGTTTGATCTGAGTTCAGATTTAAATCACAAAGTACACTGTAAAAAAAAAAAGTGTAATTTTAACTGTAAAATACTGTAAAACCGCTTAAAAACTGTTAACAGTAAATAGGTTAACAGTAAGGTTTCATACTATATACAGGGAGAAACTGTAAAAGATCTAACCAGACATTTCATGTAATTTTACAGTACAATGCTGTTAATTGTAAAATTTTTAGAAGTAAAAAAGAAACAAATAAACATATAATTTACAGTCAAAAACTGTAAACTGATATTCCCAGAATTCCCTGCATGACACATTTGAAAGTATTTTGTTTAAATAATCATGTTTCTTAATATTTTTTATTTATTTATTTATTATTATTTTTTTTTTATCGGTTATGTACATTTGGGTTTATGTTATATATTATGTTGTTTAATTAATGTTTATCGCATTATTAAAGTGTCATGTTTGCATGAATGACTCTGTGCACCTTTTATATATTAGTATATACTTCAAATTGTGGAAAAGACAGATTTTAGTATCAGTGTGCATTGTTTTACACACTGGTTTACATTCAGATTTTCTTGTTTGTAAATTACAGTTTTATGCTGTATGTTTTTTACACTTTTTCTGCATTTTTTACAAAATTATTCTGGCAACCTGCCAAAATTATTTTGTAAAAACTACAGATTTTGTTATTATTATTATTATTTTAAAGCGTACAATTCTGTTTGCTTTTTTATTTAAATTAACCATGCAGACTTATACCTATAATAACCACCACTACTACAATTTACTAAATAAAAAAGAATTATTACTATTGTAATATTTCACTGTAAAATAAAACAATATTTAAGGAAAATAATAATTATTATTATATTTTACATTACAACTGTAAAATTATAATACTAACATTTATGGATAAATATTTCTTAATTTCTTAATTTTCAAACAATAAACCATCAACCTTTTATTTTGATGTAAGACCACAGTGAGCCTTTACATTTTTTTTTTTTTTTTTTTTTTTTTTTTTTTTTGATAAGCGATTCTTGTTACAAGTTTGGGAAGATGGTTGGCCCATGGTGCGTTCTCAAATGCACATTAAAGTGACCCAAACTCAGAGCAAATGCAGAGATGAGTTATTGTGGGAGCAGCATTTACTGTGAACCGAGCTGCTCTGCAGTGCTGTGGATAATGAGCTGCTCATGTGTAAATGAACACAGTGCTGTGTTTCAGTCTGAAACACACAGCGCTTACGTTCAATTAAATTGCAGTGCAAATTGATAATTGCAAATATTTGCAATTTATGGTTTATTTCAGTTAATACATTATTTTGTGACATCTTCACAGGGTTTTGTTGAGAGGATGTGTGGTAGAAAGGATGGAGACTGTCCTAATTCAGCTGATTGAAATCAGCAAGTTTTTTTTTTTTCTTTTTTTTTTTTTATTATTATTATCATTTACAGCAACTTTTAGTTAAACTATCAAAAAATACTCCAATGAAATCACTGTCTTTTTGCCAAAGAGAGTTCATGTCAAAAAACAGAGCACAGATTATAAAAGCTTATAGCAGCATTAGGCAAAACATTTACATTTACACAGGAGTTAATGGACCATCTGGAGAGGTGAAATGAAGGCAAATGAAGGTTTAAAAGAAGATGATGTTGTTTTCAATCTGCCCTGCCTGCAGCTCTATAGCACATAATATAACAGTTACTAAGCACACGATAACAGACTAAAAAAAAATCATCCAAACCAAACTTAAGTGAATTATAGTTTTGCATTCACTTCCCGGATTTCTATGAAACTTCAAAACCTGTTCATTATCATTACAATCCACTTTAAACGACTCCATGGAGAGACTGATATCTGCCCGTGGCACTGTAATTTGTAAACTTTCTTACAGGCCCAAGAAAACAAGCACATCTTTTTGAGTGTTTTTTAACCTAGTAAAATATTTATTCCTCTGTCTGCTAGTCTTCTCCTTGAAATGTATTCCTGTTTACAACCTTCTAAAAGTAGTACCTCCTAAAAAGGGTGTCTGGAGGGCGGCTTAAAGTCCATCAATTTCCAGGCAGATGATGAAGAGTCCGGCAGATGTTCATTACGCTTTTGTGTGGGGTGCTTGGTTTTCTCATGACATGGTAGATTCACAGCTCAAGACGGGCGAGCAGAAGTAATAACTGACAAAACGTCAAACTTTGCTCGCCCGGCACAACAGCTTACTCGTGGCTGTCAGCCCGCACAGTGAAACGATCGATAGTTTAGAGGTTGAAGCCAAATCTTGCTCCTGGTCCACTCCGGGCTCGTTTGGCACTGTGCCTCACATTGATCAGATCCATCTTCAAAATGAGAGTTTGAAGAGTAACGTGGTAATAAACACTTAAGGTATTGAATGTGAAACATGAAAGGGAGGATGGATGAAGAGTGTTATTAGCTCCTGTTGAGATGTAGAAGTTCTTGTTGTGAGAGAGAGCTGCAGATCAGCCGTCTGATTTACTTTAAACAATGGTGTAGTCTGATAGAGACTTTTCTTTGGTTACACTTCAGGTGGTCTTGCATTGCTATACATTAAACTCTCTATATGTGTATCTGTCTGTCTCTATATGTCTGTCTGTCTGTCTGTCTGTCTGTCTATCTATCTATCTATCTATCTATCCATCTATCTATCTATCTGTCCATCTGTCTGTCTATCTATCTATCTATCTATCTATCTATCTATCTATCTATCTATCTATCTATCTATCTGTCCATCTGTCTGTCTGTCTGTCTGTCTGTCTGTCTATCTATCTACCTACCTCTGTCTGTCTGTCTGTCTGTCTGTCTGTCTGTCTGTCTGTCTATCTATCTATCTATCTGTCCATCTGTCTGTCTGTCTGTCTGTCTGTCTGTCTGTCTATCTATCTATCTATCTGTCCATCTGTCTGTCTGTCTGTCTGTCTACCTACCTACCTCTGTCTGTCTGTCTGTCTGTCTGTCTATCTATCTATCTATCTATCTATCTATTGTCTGTCTATCTGTCTATCATCTGTCTATCATCTGTCTATCTATCTATCTATCTATCTATCTATCTATCTATCTATCTATCTATTACGGGGGCAGCTGTGGCCTAATGGTTAGGCCTTGATTTGGCCTTGTAACCTGAAGGTCGCAAGTTCGAGTCTCGGTGCCGGCAGGAGTTGTAGGTGGGAAGGAGTGAATGAACAGCGCTCTCTTCCACTCTCAATACCCCTTAGCAAGGCACTGAACCCCCAGTTGCTCCCCAGGCGCTGGATATATAGCTGCCCACTGCTCCGGGTGTGTGTTCACAGTGTGTTCACTTCTCACTGCTTTTTCACTTCACTAATAAAATTCAAATCAACAACACCAATTCCAAGTATGGGTTACCATACTTGGCAAATGTCACGACTTTCACTTTTTTTCACTTTCATCTATCTATCTATCTATCTATCTATCTATCTATCTATCTATCTATCTATCTATCTATCTATCTATCTATCTATCTACTGTATCTATCTATTGTTTGTTTGTATGTGTGTGTATCTATCTATCTACTGTACCTCCTGTCTGTCTGTCCAGAAAATATATTTATAAGAATCTTAAAAAACCTCAAGGAATCAAATGTTTAAGTTTGCAAGACATAAAAACACATGTACAAGTACAGCAAACTCTTGTCACTGGCCCCGGGCTAAGGACATTCGTATTGTTGAGCTCTGGTTTATGACAACGCACGCAGCATGAATCTGGCAATGGAGATATGCAGATTTTCCTTTCTCTCTGCACTGGTAAAAATGATGTATTGGATTTACTTAAAATATATATGCACCATTTTTGCATCACACTTTTTAAGTATACCCAACTTGAAACAATTTTACTTAAAATAAACAAGATAATCTTTGTTATATGAACTTAAATATTTGAGTTCACTCAACATTCTTTACTTAAAATATGCAACATGACATGATATACCAAGTAATTTCAAGTTGTGTTTACTTAACATTTAAGCTCATTTATATAAAAAAATTAAGTTGAACCAACTTAAAATTTTAACTGATTTTAGATCTTCAGCTATTGGTCTGCTTACAGTACATTTAATATCTGAAATAAATTAAACAAGCAAATTACACAAAATAAAGCATTTCAGTTTATTTTTTGACAAGCCTTAAACCACACATCATAAATGTACAACAAAATTTGATAAATCGACAAATGGAAGTTCACTCCAACAGGTTACTTGCAACACTTCCTAAAGGATTTACATTTTTCCAACATTTACTTTTGTAACAAAATTCCTAATAAAACTACAAAAAAGCATTTTCTTTCTTCCTTTTTGTTTTGTTTGTAAGATGGAGATTAAAATCCACAAAATATCACACCCCCTATTTTTTTTCCCCCTTTGCAACAATTTTTTAACATTTACTTTTGGAACACGCAACAAACATCCTAAGAATAAAACAAGACTGTAATCCAGCAGTTGCAGACTAACATTGTACTAGAACCAGATGCGCATGGCAAACGTGTCTTGTGACAAACATATTTTGTCATAATGGTCAGAACAACACAAGCGATATCTTTCATTTTAACAAAGAAGCTTGTTCTTCAGAGAGTAATCCTTTGGAGAAAAGTTTCCCACTGTCTAGCTCCAGTAGAATCTTCTGACAGAATTCAAATGAGTATCTGAGCTCTTTGGGGTAACTCAGATTAATTGCATAAATTAGGCCAAGCAGAAAAATACAAGCCTTCGCAACACCTGCCAATCCCGTCATCTCCTCTATGCCTCCAGCAATACCCATTCTGTAATGGATCATCTGTTAAACCACCTTTCGTGATGATATTAAGTGTGAGTGGTTCCAGTTCCTCCTTGTTCCCATGAGTATCCTTAAAAAAAAAAAAAAGAAGAACATAGCAGATGTGTATTTACTTACAACACCTCTTGATATTTTTCAGATTGCTTTTCAGTGCAAAAAAATACATTGCAATGAAATAACACAAAATGAGACAATATTTTGAAATAGACATTTATATTTTAAAATAAAATAAGTGACTTACAGCCATTCATTTTATTTCTATCTATTTTGGTTGAATTTAATTAACTGCTATTATAAAAGTTGTTTATTTAGGTTTGGAGAGTAACTTGGTTGTTGATCGATTTCAGATGCTCACCTGATAATGCTTGATGAGATTCTCTGGATTTTCAGAGAGGTGGACAATTAAGCATTGAATTACAACTTCTCTATGTTGTTCCACAGGGCTGGTCTGAAAAGTAAAACAAAATGCGGCTTGTTATAGTGCATAGACACAAAATCACAACTATACAGTCACAGAGTTTGGGAATGAAGGCATTATTTGACCAACTCATCTATAATGACGGTGAAACTGCTGATGGCAAATGAAGTTGGAAGCAAAATGAATTTTGAAAGAGAATAGAAAAATCTATACACCACAACAATGATCTGAAATTTTTTAAAGCTTTTTAAAGCTAATTGGAGAATGACCAAGTCAGTCACTGGATCAGAACCTAATTTAGCATTTATTTCATGTGCTGTAAGATAGACATATTCCACCCAAAATGTTTTCACCATTTACTCACCCTCACACTGTGCCTGATTAATGACTTTCTTTGGATAAACATATATTTTGGAAAATACAAGTGCAAGTGACTGGGACCCTAAACCCCATGCAACACAAACATGATAAACCATGTGACCCCAGTTAATAAAAATCAATGTCTTTTGAAGGAAAACAATAGGCCTATTTATAAAGAAAACAAGAAAGAAAAAAGTTATATTTTAATCTTGTTAAACTAAAAAAAAAAAAAAAAAATACGTCATATTATGTCAAACTGTCATATTAGTTCATCATGATTGCATTAATTGATTTATGCTCAACGTTTTCATAAGTATCCATAACACGTTTCTGATTGCTGAAACATTATTGTTAGCGATTCAGAAATTCAGTTTAAAAGTTCCTTTTTTGATCAAATTCAATAAACGAGTATATGTTAAAAAGACAAAGTAAGCTTACCTCTTTTCAGCGTCTAGATCACGTTGCGCTTCAGAAATATCTTCACCTCAACACACACACAAAAAAACAAGTGTTCATTGATGGTAAATCGCCATAATCTAATATTATACTTAGTTTTCAAAAAAGTTAGCTTACCCCTTCTCACCGTCTTCAGACGTGCTTCACAAAATGGCTACTCGGCAGGAAACGTGGCTCACAGACAAATACTTAAAATTTTATGCTATAGATTTACTTAATTTTAACGTAATTGTACTAGTAGTTGATGTGACTTGACATAAACACTGACCCACCAACTCGTCGACTTCTTTAAAATGAGTAGCTATGCAAGCCCTAGCTAATATCATACTGCCATAAGACAACGTCTGGAATACTCAGTGAGAAATGCAAAACTTGGATCATTAAGATTTTAACTTGTTTTAAGATTTGAAGTGTGTTCAGTCTAACAGAACAGCAGTTTAGATAACAAGCTGTTTCGGGTGCTGAGGGAAAGTTTACAGCCAGACGAAGGATACAGAGACAGAAGGGAGAAAAGGGGAAAAAATGGAAAAGGAATTGCGAGGCATGGAGGGATGTTCATGACTGCTGTAGTGTGGCTGCAGGGCTTTCTGAACGATGCCAAGGCCATGTCGGGTACACGTTCATTTGTCCACATTTTTTACTTCCGTCCCTGTGGATTCCCCATCCTTCTGTTGCTTTATTTTTGCAACATTTTTTTTTTCTGCTTGTCTCCCAAGAGATCTCTATCATAACGAAATCTGCGGTCCGACAGTTCACTCGACATGCCTGAAAAGATGATAAAAGAGCCAAAAAAGAAAGAAAGAGAGAAAAAATTGAGGGGTAAAGGAAAGCTTGTTCCTTCACAAGAGTTCCGCTGCAGGGTGAATCTCAAACTATATCGCAAGAACCTATATCTCACCCTGTTGGTTTTCAAATGAATGTTTTATGCATAAGTACTCCAGAGAATGTATATTAACAAGTTTTTGTGTCATCGTTGTGTCATGTGGATATAAGCAGATATTTGGAGGAGGTATAGTAAAAGAGTTGTTCAGTTGTTTGTGTTACTTGAGGAAAAAAGGAAGTTGCTTCCTTTTCCTCCAATAGTTCTGTAAACTTTTACAATCAAGAACAAATGATTAAAAACATATTAAAAGCTTATTTTCAATTGCTCTTCTCATAAGACCACAGAAACTTATGTAATCTATTCAGAAAAAGGACTGATGTTTTTTTGTGGCTCAGTTCTTCATCCATTTTGGATTACTAATTTTTCATCACAACACTCCTCAAAAGAAAAAATATAACCATTTCTAAATTAGAGTTTGCAGCATCCATTAAAACCACAGATGAAGAAATGCTTTAAAGAAAAAAGATGCAAGCTTGCAATGATGAATTGTTCATCACAACTATGGATGTTCTTGGTCTAATGTTTTACAAACATAAAGTGTCACAATACTTTTTGTCTTTATTTTCAACAGTAGGCCTATATTTAAAGTATCTTTTTTATGAAATGTTTTGTCATCTTTTTTCTTATTTTGATGTTTTGTATCTAATGCAGTGACATTCATACATTTTTAAAGGGGTCACATCATAAGGATTCTCATTTCCTTTGATCTTTTTCAGATAAAAGAGTTTGATGTACATACTGTAAGTTTCAGGAATCAAAATGTCCTCTTGTGTCCAAAAAGAGCATTTATTGAAACCAAGCTGTAAAAATGACTTCTTTTGAACTTCAGGAACTTTCTGATGCCTAATAGTTGAGCAGAAACCTGACATGCCTGAACAATCGAAAAAGGAAAGTTTTTAGTGAACTTGTAAATAAAACAAAGACTATTTGAGTAAGTTTTGTAAGTAAATACTATTTCAGTCTTTCTACTCAAAATTTTATTTTTAATTCAGCGTGTTGTTTGCCATTTCATTGTAAATAGTTATAAAATTTACTATCAATTTCTGAATGGTTTCTACCCCAAATTTCTACACATTTCAGTGTGGATTATAATGAAAAGTGCAAGACTCCTATTAAGTGACAATGTTTGTGTATGAATATGCATGAGTATTTGTTGCCTACCAAAATTTATTAGACTACAAATCCAGAAAAATAAAAAGACATTTTAGGCAGTGAAGCAGCACTCACTGCTTCACTTCAGAATGTTAAAAGGCTTTGGCTTGTGTGCACAGTGGCCGAAGTCTGTGCTATCCTTGTCCTCATCCTTTCACGGCCCACTGGTGGGACCGGCAGGGTTGGTCACGGACTGATCTTCTGTCCCCTTCTAATGAGTGAGATCACCAAGGCAGATGTCTGCAAGCACACTCCTTTCCCCCAAAAAAAAAAAAACCTCACTGCCGTGTTATCAGAGGACAGCCACTCAGGACTGATCATTCACCTCATTAGCAGAGCCGGGTGATAATGTAGAGCTAAACAAACACACCTCCCCTCGCAGAGAGTGCAGATTCACATCCTCTCTTTCAGAACACACAGCGCTGCTGGGGATCATGGGATAGGTTTGTTAAAACTGATTCCAGTTGTCAAAAGTGGACTAATTTGAGATGTGTGTTTTGTCCTGTTTGCAAACCTTTTAACTTTGTGCAGGAATCATTCATGTTCTTACATTTGAAATGTTTGGAGCCATAGCATGCTTATTACTGAAACATGGTGAACCTGTGGTCAGTGCAAATTTGTATATGGTTCACGTTATTTCTTGATCCCCCAATGTTGAAACTCTAGAAGAAGCATGTGCAAAAAATAATAATCGGCCATCTACGCAGAAGAGCAATGTTTCTTTGCACGTGCTGTAGTTTGCAATTTATTTAGATTTTGATCAATGATCCTATGCTTTGCATAAGAGCATGCATATTTTTAATTCTCTTTGAATTTCTAACCTCTCTCTCTACTTGCTTCACATATTAATCACTTCAAAAAATATTATGAATGAAACTAAATGGACACTTTGTTCTTTGGTACTTGTAGAGATGTGCGCCTGCACGCAAATATTTGTACAATGTCCTGATCATAATAACATACTAGCAGGTTTTTTTTTTTTTTTTTTTTTTTTTTCTGGTTATAAACTGCCATGATTCCTGTTTTTCTCTCTTCTCTGTCTTATTTCAAATTCAATATGAATAGTTTTCTTTTGCCACAAAATTATACCTGAGTGGTGAATGTAAAATAATTCCATGACTTTGGTTTGAGTGGATGTCACTATTTTTATCATGTCTAAAATGAAAACTGTCAATTTATTAAAAATATTCCAGTTGATTCTTTAGTTTTTCTTTCTAAAGTTTTAATATTCTTTTGAATAATTTGAATTGATACTTGTATAGGGGTTTTTTGTTTGTTTGTTTGTTTGTTTGTTTGTTTGTTTGTTTTTCTGTATCCTTAGTAAATAGTTTTACATAATTTTATTATTGTATTAAACAAACTTTGTATAACAAAGGTTAGGAAATCAACAGCACAAACATCAATAAGGTATTTGATAAATTATGTAATGTTGCTTGGTTTTAGTTGGTTTGTTTCATGATTTAAAAAAATAATAACAATCGTGTTTGATTAAATTACAGACCTCTGTAAAAGTATCAACATTTCAAAATATGGTAAAATAAAGAAATAAAATTAACTTGAGATTGTCATGTAAAATTACTTTCACTGAGGAATGCTATATAATGAATTTTAAGTACGGTGAGCTTGATAAAAGCATTTTTCTGAAAGTCTTGTGCACCTTTGTATTTAAAATGCTTCCTTAAATATTACAAAACAAAAAGTCACACCAATTCTGTTATAACTCACATTTTGTCTTTTTTTATTCTCTCATCCCAATTTGTTTAATCAGACAAAGCGCCCCTGGCACAGAGCACAGGTTTCTTCATCTCATGAAAGTCATGTTTGTCCGTGTGCCTTTTTGTATGACTAAACTGTGTTTCACAGAGTCTGTATTTGGTAAAAATCTGTCATCGCTTTGTATCTCTAATGGTTTTCTTCCAGATCATACTTCATGTTCAGGCTCTGTAACATTGCAGTTGACTTTGATTTGTACTTGTTTTCCCAATGGATCCAAATATGCATTTTCTGTACAAATATATCACTCTGTATCTCCTTGCGGTGAAAACCCAGTGAAAGAGGCAAGCGTAGCATGGAAGAAAAGCTCTAAGACAAATCTCTGTTAAACCCAGTCTGAGCATAATGTGTGGCTACAGAGATATGGCCCCAGGTCTTGATTTTAAACTACACTCCTGTCAGAAAAGAACTGCTGTTTTCTTTTTCTCTTGCCTTAGTTGTGCAAACTACTGGATTTCTCCTTGCTGGCCATGTAGTTAATCTGCTCACTTGTCATGACAGCTGCTCTGCCTGACTCTGAGGTAGGCCAATTTTCTCTCTCTCTCTCTTTCTTTCTCTCTTTTGTAGGCTTTTAATACCCTATTTCCTTGTCTGTGTAAATTATGTTAGTAAGCATTTCTCCTCGCATCAGAGAAAAGCTTTCAAATGAGACAGGAACATGTTGGGCAAATTGTGTTTTGCAGTTTATATAGTTTTAGTTTTAATTGCAAAAAAAAATTCAGTCATCATTTATTCACCCTCATGTTGTTCCAAACCCATATGACTTTCTTTCTTTTGTGGAATACAAAGGAAGACTGAGTGCTTCTATGAAAGTGACTGTTATAAGCTCTAACTGTTAAGCCGTCAGAATGAGAGTCCAAACAGCTGATAAAAAGATCACAATAATCCACAAGTAATCCACACCACTCCAGTCCATCAATTAACATCCTGTGACGCAAAAGCTACATGTTTGTGAAGTGCCATTAATAGTCAGATGGTACCTTACCGTATCAGTAAAATGACCTCCAGGTGCAGTATTGTGCCTCCTAATTAACGGTTTCCCTTAATAAACACGCTCCCAAGACATACAGCTATTACCATCTGACATTCCCCCTCATCATTTCAAATGTGCTACAATTAAATCAATGTTTGTTGTGTTTCACAGTTAATTACCAATAAAATGCAGAAATCAGGATGCTGCCCCCAAAACCCCTTAATTGCAGCATCTGTGGGTAATAGCAGCCGATTGGACCATAGCCGGTTTTTCCAATTATTGATGGGTGGTGACCTTCTGAAAGGCATTCGATGTATTTTGTCGGTGGGAATGACTAGATCAAGGGTTTTTTTTTTTGGCGGCGTCTCATAATTTTTTATCATCAAAAAACAATAAAAAAACAAGATTTTGCAAGTTTTTTTTTGCATCATGGCACACTCATTATGTGTTGCAAACAGCAGCTAGGCAATAAACAAGTTTATATAATCTCTAAACAGTCTTCATGCGTAATAATAAGATATTTGACTTATGAATTACTGACAATTGCCTAAGGACATGGATAATGGAGGGTAAGAAGCTGTTGATCAATAGAGAAACATAATATTATAGATGTTATCTGGGTAATTTAGTTTAATAGGCCATGAGATTTGTTCTTAAATGACTAGGGGTGTTTTATCTCAACAACATGAAAAAATAAAAAGTAAAATAGGTCCAGTACTATCTATCTATCTATACTATCTATCTATATATATATATATATATATATATATATATATATATCTATATATATATATATATAATATATATATATATATATACATACATACATACAACAAATACAAGCATATACCTCTATAATATATAACCATAACCTGTGTAAACATCAAATGAAATATGGTAACATATGCCACTTCTAAGAGCCATAAAGGGGGGGTATAGGGGGTATAGTAGTTAGCGAGCGTGATTACACCAAGTACAACATGTTCCTGGGTACAACATTCCATTCAACCAATCAGAATTGAGATTTAACTTACAGGAAATATCAGTTTTAGGCTTACAATCAGGGTTAGTTGCTTCTACACCCCTTGTTAATCAGCAATTATTTCCCACTGATTTTAGGAATACATTATGGGTAGGGTTAGGTTTATGGGTAGGGATTGGGTTTGAGTCTATTTATTTTTGGACAATAGTGTTGATCAAGGATTCATCAAAAGATGTTGATCCAGGAACGATCTCTTACTTGGCAAAATCATGGAGACTATAAACGGGTAGTTTAGTGTGTGTGAAGTTGTTTAAATGTTCAAAAGCTGAAAAACAGAGATAACTTTCAGTCATCTTTATCATGTAATGATGACATTTAATTAACACCTAGCTTAAAAAAATAAATAAATAAATGAAGTGTTTTAAAATAGGCAGAGGATGAATTGAGATCATTTCTGTATGAAATGAAAATACGGATTGGGAGCACAAATTGACTGATAACTGCAAGGTTTGTTGAGGAAGAAAAAAAAATACTGGCTGGCTGTGTTCCAAAACCATGTGGAGCTGCCTCTGTAGTCATCATAGGTGTGCTCCTGACACAAAAGCTGAAGCACCATAATTCTGCTGCTCAGAGGCAGCATACAGTAGGAGACAGCCTTCAAAGATTCCTACATTTGGCCAAATACTAAGGCAAAACTATGTATGAATGTCATGCAGAAAACAACTGCATGATTGCAGATCTCTGTGAAAAAATAATAAATAAAATACAATCCAATATGTTGGATGATTTGCAAGATAAATGTTCAGTATGAAAATGTATAGTTGAAATAGTTCATTCTTTTGAACAATTACTGCCCAATATTGTGTGCTATGTTTTTGTACTTATTTGAGTATCATGGGTGTTAGCTAAACTGACACGCCACACTAATCAGTTGACCCTTTGCTAAACTTAGTTGGCTTGTTACAAGAAACATCCCTCAGGAATGGTTAGATAGAGTATTTCTGTGAACCAGGGGTTATTACAGTAAAAAAAGAAAAATGAATAAAGATAAAAAATAAAGACAACTGCCCAGAGAAACAATTCTCAGTGTTTATTTAGCTTAACTTGATTGTGCTAACATAACTAAAAAGCTGAAATAAAAGTGAATAAAAACCATTTTTAAGAAGACATACCATAAAAGGACAAACAACAAACATGAAAACTTTAAAATTCTAAATTTAAATGGAAAATTAAAAAGAAAATAAAACTGATTCAAAAATATTGGGAACACTGTACTGTGCCAGTATGATATTATTATGCATGATAATAAGAGTAACTAGTTAATAGTGAACAGTGTTCCTAATCTAAAAGTGTTACCAAAATAAAAATAAAAACCATATTATAAAATGGATAGTTCCGTTCCTTGATTCTAATTGGTTGAGCCGTGTTCAAAGCCGTTGTGAATTACACTCACTTATCTATATATGACTGGATCGCTCATCGCGTTCTAAACTGCCATCAGGCAGTGAAGCCACCGGAAGTGTTCGATCCGCCATCTTACTAATCCATACCGACAGAGAAGGCACCATGAGTCACATTCAAACCGCTGTCCTAAAATCACCCGATTTGAAGCGAATCAGTCAAGCAGGACTAGTTTTTTATGTTATGTGTATGTAAATAATGTTTACTTCAGATGGTTATCTGCCGCGTTGTTTACAGTCTTTTGGGGGCAGTATAAGCAAAATATATTTAAACCGTTTAGGTGGGTGTGTCTGCTGCGCACTGACGACACAGGTAGACGATCCAACACAAAATATAGCCTATTTCTTTATGAACATAATTATTCAGGAATATTAAACATGAACGTATTAGTATCAGAAATGGATTTGAATACATTACAATGAATAATACAATTATATTGTTAATGTTGCTCTCTAATGAAATGAAAAGCTTAACTTAGGCTACTATATCTTGGAAATAAAGCATTATGTCTTTAAATCCGTACTGTATATAATCAGTTATTTCTCTGAATAAATTCAGATTTCAAAATGAGCACTTGTCGTTTGTTTTATGTGTTGAGGTCATGTCCGTCTGATGTTTATCATGTTCATAAGTTCGCTACTGTAATGAACGTAGCTTTTTAATAAGTAGGGGAAATTTTACAAAAATAACCGTTTACATGCCTAGGTAGTGTTGCATTGTAAAGAATGTACAGAGATACTTCAGATTTATAAACGCTGACTTGTTAGGTGATGTTTTCTCATTAAAATCATACAATTTCCTATTAATTCAATACAATGTTTACGCACACTAGGGATTACCAATATGGCGGCGCGGCGGCTTCACTTTCATGACGTCATGAGCAATCCAGTTCTCTATTATAGATCAGTGATTACACTACAAAACAATCCTTTGGTTTACGTCTGTGTGTGTTGCTCGGCAACCACTTTGTAGGAACCACAAACTGTTTCTGAGGAAATAAGTTTGGTGGAAAAATCACTGTTTTTATTTATATCATCACACTTTATTTTACTCTGTTTCATTCTCTGAAACCTTACTATGTATATGGAATAAGCCCCGTGAAGCCATGGTTTACAGTGAATTTATTTCATCAAGTAAAAAATGCAGAGATATTTGGGCTTATTTTAGTGGGGTACGGATTGAGTTGAGTCTATATTTTTGGACAATATGTTGATCCAGGATCATCAAAAGATGCTGATCCAGGAACACTTACTTGGCAAAATCACGGCCACCATATATATATATATATATACAGTGCTGCTTGAAAGGTGGTGAACCCTCCAGACATTGATCAGGTTTTGGTGTTAATTATCCTAATCAAACGTACATCATAACACCATGGGCAGAGCTAGGGAGGGGCTAGCAGGTGCTTCAGCACCTCCTAGAAAACAAGAGCACCCCATAGCACCCCCACAGATTTTTTATTTTTTTTTTCATGGAAACCAATGATATACATGCTGCAGCCTAGTGTATTTAACTAATTAAAGTGAGAATAAAAAATAAAAAAACCTTTTGACTACGCATAACCTCGCATAACCTTTACGACATTGTTTTATTTAAAAAAAAGGGAAGGAGCACTTCCTTGTGCTAAGTAGGCCTGCCCCCGAATAAAGATTTTTTCTAGTCAAAACTGTCACACAGTTATACTTAACTTGATTAATATAATAATATATTAACCCATCCTTTTAATATAGTATGTATTTTAGGCTATAGCCTACTCCACACATCGGCTGGCGCAAAAAGCAATCAAAAGCATCGGAAAAGTGATTATAATGTGTCGGGGGGAAAAGCAAGACATTTTAATTAGTTATTAATAAACTAGGGCTTTTGAGTCAGTGTCGGGTTGCAAAAGATGAAGGTTGCCGAATGCCGACGCTGTGACTTGCCATCTCCACTAGACCAGGGATAGGCAACTCCAGTCCTGGAGGGCCCTGTCCTGCAGAGTTTAGCTCCAAAACCCTAATTAAACACACCTGAACAAGGCAACGGATGTTTTCGGGATTACTAGATAGATACAGGCAGGTGAGTTTTTTATGAGGGCTGAAGCTAAACTCGCAGAATAGGTGGGCCCTCCAGGACAGGGTTGCCTATCCCTGACATAGATGTTATGCTAACCTTTAATTGAGACATAATGCCACCTTTGCATACAGACAAAAAAATTAAGAAACAATTACTATATAGATATATATATAAGTTTTTTTTACGCTAAAGTAAAGGGGGGGGGGGGGGCTATGCAAGCACTGTCATCAGCAGCAAGTTTAGTTTTAACATTTCTGTTGGTGTTTTTCATTTTGAAAACTTATCTTTGCTGTTTACCTCACATATATGCTTATGGAGGCTTCTCTTTTAGTTATTAATTAATTAATTTATTTAGTATTATTTGATTTCCTCAGTGTTTGCTAATTTTCTGTAATTTATTAGGAATTATATAATAACAGCATGTGGTGTATGCCATACCTCAATCTTTTTTTTTGTATTTATATTTTAATTTTATTATTGATATAAAATATAATAATAGCCTGTTTTGGTTATAATTAATTGGCAGGACTCCAGGACTGCGAAGCCATTTTTCTGAGACTATGTTACTAAACTTTTGTGAGCTGTCGTACTGCCACGACAACTGCATGGATCAACTCATAAGCGCCTGAGCCATTTCTGTTTGCAATGAGAATCATCCAAATGGCAACTCGTTTGAACTGAGCAGTAATTGGAGGTGTAGAGCCTGGGTTTATACTCGCCGCGCCAGCATGAGCGCGAAGCTAGTGGCAGCAAAAATGACGTGAATATTGAGGGAACGATGGATAGTTTTTTACGCTAAAGTGTAAAGTGGGGGGGGGGCTATGAGTATGGCAACGTACTGATCCTCGGGGGGGGGGCGGGGGCATGCAAGTAAAAATGACGTGAAATATATGAGGAAACGATGGATAGTTTTTACGCTAAATAAAGTGGGGGGGGGGGCCTCCTATGCAAGTACTGTCATCAGCAGCAAGTTTAGTTTACATTTCTTTTTGTTGTTTTTATTTTGAAAACTTTTCTTTGCTGTTTAACCTCACATTATGCTATGGAGGCTCTCTGTTATTTCATTAATTTATGTATTTTATTTAGTATTATTTGATTCCTCAGTGTTTTGCTAAATTTTCTGTAATTTATTAGAAATTATAGAATACAGCATGTTGTGTATGCCCATACCTCATCTTTTTTGTTAGTAAAATTGTTTTGTAACTAGTTGGTCATTGATCTTGTTTTAATGTTGCGCTTTTTAATTAAAAATAACCATGAATCCATCGTTTGTTTAGTCTTCAAAAGTGAAAGGTGTACAGATCTTGTAGCCTAAGCAAAACAGACAATTATTCTTTATTGTAAAAAAGGTGACAAGACCGCAAAATCGAAAAGTGAAAGCATCCGAAGCTGGGCTTATAACAGAGCAAAAAAGGGAGGAGAATCCTGTTCACGAAATTCAAAAATCACAAATAATTTACTAACTGATTAAAAAGAACAGGTTTGAAGTTTACCACTTTCATTTTCCATATAGGCCTAACTATGTTGATAAAAGGTCAACTGCATTGAAGTTTGTAGCATGTTGATACCAAAAAAAAAAAAAAACAAAAAACTTGTGCTCCTCTCTCTAACCAAATGAGAATGCTTAGTCGTAAAAAAATAAGATGTGCTCAGCGCACCCAGTGGGAAGAATGAGTATGGAGCACTGAATCGCCAGACTCCCGTAATGATGTGAGCCCCACCCTCAGCACTGTACTTCAAAATCTCTGGATTGCCACCCCGGTCCAAAACCCCAATTTCTAGATCTTCCAAATGGATGGGACAGATTCACACACACAGAAAAATTAATTATATATTGTCAAAGAATGTAGCCTTGTCTCGGGCAACCTCCTTTTGCAGGCCGATTACTTCAACAAAGGTCTTCTGTAAAGCCACTGACCTGTCTCTCACATCTGTCTTTGGGATTTTTTGCCAATCCTCCTTTGCAGAACTCAGCCAAAGTTGGAGGAGATGCGTTGGAAGGACATCTGGCATGGTCGCCGCCCGCCTTCAGGGTACTAGCACAACCAAACGTTCAATTAGATTGAGACCTTCTTTCTTTTAAGCCGATTCCCTTGGTGGATTTGCTTGAGATATACTTAGGGTTGTTGTCTTATTGCCCATCACCCATTTTCGTGACCCAGTTGCAGACTCATTAGAGTCTGCCCTGGCCCAGAGACAGTGCAAAGCAGCCCGCAGACCTTCACATTTTCCACCACCATGCTTTCGCTGTTTGGGAGGAGGTTTTGGGCCTGGAATGTAGTGTGTTGGCTTTTCTCCCAAACATAAACGCTTTGATTCTTGACCAAATAAATCTATTGTGTGAGGGCATCAGTCGAGCTGTCCTAAGATATGGACTTACCAAAAAGGCCTCTGGTTTGTCCAAATGCTTTCTGGCAAAGTTTGGAAATGGGCAAGCTTTTGTTCTTTTGTGAGAAACAGAGGCTTCTTTTAGCTTAACCCCTCCCATAAATGTCATGTCTGTTACACACCGCTGCGTCTGATTGTAGCATGTGATAGTACCGATTATCCAGATGCCTGCCAGAAGAGCGTCTCCCCGACTCTCTAGAGATGATGTGCAGGGATTCTGCCTTTACCTCATTTTCTTTATATTTTTCTGGTGTCTTCTTGAGGAAGTAGTCTTCCTGATGAGCTGCAACCCTTCTGGGCAGAGTTGTGGTCATGTTGAATGCCGTCCACTTGTAGATGATTTACGTACTACAAAGTTGGAATACTCATGGAGATGGACTTATAGCCTTCCCCCCCCTGCTGCGGGTGCTCCGCACACCAGCTCTTCTGATGTCCTCGGATATCTACTTTCCTCTTGGCATTGTTTTAACTCCTTGGCCTTACAGTGGTTTAGTGGGTTTTCCTCTCTCTTTTTTGATCAGTGTTGCCCAAACCACTTTCCTAATGATGGTCTAATTAAGTTGGTCTCCGTAGCACGCTTACTTAGCACCCACCTATGTTTTCACCGGCCTCTATTTACCCACTTGTCTTTACCGTACGGCTAGGGCTTTCACTTACTTTTTGCACATACAATGAATTCAGTCTTTCATGTCAGTTTTGGCTAGACACTCCACAGAATTCCCTCTCCTAAACCTAACCCATGCCCTTGATCACCTTTATCTATAGCTTCCTTTCTCAAAAAGCAGGTGATGCTAAACTCAATAATAAATCTCTATCTCTCTATTAACTTCTATATATCCTCTTATCTATGTTTCAACTATCTCATCATTTCCTTTTGGCCCTGATCAACTGGGTCGCATGCCCGTGTGTTTCCCCCCGCCACTTTGTCCCAATATCTGCGTATAACAATTGGTGCGGTGCACAACAGCACCGTCTCTTCTCTGATGCGCCGTGTCTTCCGCTCCCCGCTTGCTGCTCCGCGATATATTCTTTGAGGAAAAGGTCATAAGAGAATTGTGCCCCCTTCTTCTCTCGATTAGAGCCTGACGCTTTCTTTCTTTATTTTGCTTTGATAAACGCAGCACACACCGTTCCTTCCTATTTGTAAGATGTCTGCACAAATCTGGTTTTGCAAAATTTGGTTTGACCTCTACTAGAACCACTAGGTAAAGCAAATTAACCCTTTTCTAGAGAAAATTTCTAGAGATTTTGGCAAGTTTTTAACAGATTTGGAAAGTTGTTTTGTGACTTACACACTACCTCCGAGATGTCACACAATTGCTGTATTTTTCACCATTTTCCCCTCTTTTCTAACACACCTCTGCAGTGGTGCCAAGGGCAATGGTCCAAAGTGTACCTGTAAATTCGAAAGAGAAAGTTCTGGGACTGTAGTGACTGAGAGGAATGCTAATAACCTGAGGTAGGCAAACAAGACTGCAGTCAAGCTCAGGACGGCCCGTTGTGCTGGTTTCCTGCAGATTAAGTGCTCCTGAGTTCTTGGGCCTCAAGGTTCCTCTGGCTCAGCAATCCCACAGTTTTTTTAGATCAATAATACCAGTTCTAACAACTAGACTCCTTAGGAACAGGCTGAATGTTGTGTGGGTGGTTAATTTTTTACCTTCCTATATTTATCCGAGAACTGGCCCTTAAGTGACCCTCAAACCTCTCAGATATGAGGATAAGAGGAACCAATTTTGAAGTTTGCTGGATTTCTCTTCTCTTGCTTCCTTCTTTCATTCCTAACCCATTTGAGACGTACGGTAGTGTTATAGTGGAATGTTTGGCTAGGCTTTGTCCTGAGGACATCATAATATATACAACTGGTTCCCTATACAAATTATATTGCTTAGGGACAAGCTCGAATGCTATGTTTCCGTATACTCGCTGTAGTTTAACGTTGTCCATATGATAATCAACTGCATAGTTAAGTTTCTTCAGTTTTGGACACTAATGTGCATTATAAGGTGGTATGGTAGACAGTCAGATACATCACTACACTTAGGGTAAGGGCCTTGCCAAAGAAAAGTCTCCAATACTTTTTATTCACAAAGAATAGAGTGAGTTTTTCCTTGAATGTGTTATTTGTTCAGCACCTTCAACAGCCTCTGCTTTTTCCGCTAAGTCTTTC
The DNA here is from genome assembly GCF_018340385.1 of Cyprinus carpio. NCBI lineage: Eukaryota > Metazoa > Chordata > Actinopteri > Cypriniformes > Cyprinidae > Cyprinus > Cyprinus carpio. The sequence goes on from NC_056577.1 coordinate 6,209,732, forward strand.
AAACGAGTCTCTGTGCCCCAGTGTGAAGGAAGAACCACGTCGCTGTGATTCATATTTTGGTTCATGGGTTTTCATCACAGAACACATTTCAGGACACTGACTTAGCTTTGACATCCACAATGTTTGTGTATATTTATAGAGTCCATGTGTAGACACACTCTCCGTCTAGAGAGGCAGAGAGCTGTGTTGCATGCTGTCCCTCTGGCATTAATCTGTATAAGGTGTGGAGTTCCAGCTCTGCTTTTGAAGAAGCTGCACTGTCTTTTAGGGGTGAGAGAACAGCCTCTCCATCCCCAGCATCATTCGCTCTCCCATCTCAGATGCACATCAGTGGACACAAGAGTTATGACTTGGGCAGGTCTTACATGTCGGCGAAGAGGCTCAAACAGAAGATGAAGAACAATGAAAACACACAATTATTGTGTGTGTGGCATGTGGAAAAGATCGCAAGCTAAATCCACAAACAATGAACTAGGTTAGGGGTTTGTAAAGCACAAGACCATGCACAATCTACTTTACTAAGCAAATGTAATTTAGGTGACAAAAGACATCTTGTGAACTATTGTTTTGAGTCCTATGAGGCCAACAACTGACGTGTTGTCAACATACAATGTTGATAGTGCACATTTTAAAAGATCCTACGCCATTTCACTCCCTACAACATACATGACTCAGCCAAAGGGGGGGTGGCTGTAGAGACACTGCTGGAGAAAAAAAATCAATCAGGCATTTCTGATAATTGATTCATCCCACCATGTCCCAGAGTCCCTTGCTGAACTGAGAAAAGGCACAAAGTAACATTTTTAGTTGAGTTGAACATCATATTGGCCATTTGTAATGGGCAATGCTGCAGTGCAGACAGTAAAGGGTCGCGTCAAGAGATGGACAAAAAAAACAAAACATGATGTTTTGATGCAATTAAAAATTTTAGAGGGGCATATTTGACTTATTTTTTATTCACATATTTAAATATTTTACAATGGGTTAGAATTATATAATTGTTGAATATTCCTCAATATTTTTAATTTCATTCCCCACCCACCCCAAACTTTTTTCATCTCTTTCGTTCCCTTATTCGTGTCTCCACTGTCAGCAATTGACCCCATACAGAGGGATATATAATATAATATCATTTATATAATAAATAATAATTTAAATAATTAAATATTACACCTAAAATAAAATAATCAATACATTTAATAGAGATCCCATAAATTGCATATTAATTGTACTTATTTGCATTTATCTGTTATTATGTTAATACTCACCCGATTAACTTTGTACTACGAATACTATGCTGTTTTTACATAAAAAAAAAAACCCCCCCATCTCACAGCAGACTTGGCCTCTTTTTATAAAATTACAAGTGGTCTCGCACTTTGTACCTCCAGTAAAAGCATCAAAATCCAGGAAGTGTTGGACTTTCTTCACGAATGAATTGAAGTGAGCCTGTTAAATTAGAAAAACCACATAACCTGACTGGAACTGTTAAAGTTAGATATGATTCACCTGAACTGAGGAACACTACGTACTTTCTTTTCAGCCTCCAAGTGGTGGACATGCATTCCTCTCAGGCCCTTGCGACTGAGATGATTGTGCACAGGGTAAGTAACATGCCAAAATGTGGATGGCTTGAAAACGCAAATATTAAGTATCAACCCATCTTTCATGTCTACAGAAGCATAAAGTTGACCTCTTTTACATGTACCTAGGCAATAAGCCGTTCGTACATAAGAAATAAAATGTATACAAAATAAAAGTATCCAAAACTCCATACTTCTGGAACTAACATTAAACTATCATGAGGGCTCGGGCGTGTTTTTGGGAAGTTAAGCGTTGGAGTTGCAAAGCATGCATGTTGCTTTTTTTTGTACAGCAGTTGCCAGAAAACCACGAAAAGTTGAGTTTGAGTACGGAGATATTTAGATACACACACATATATTAAAACAGGGAATGATATAACAATGCAAATGGTTTGAGTGATTAATTGGTATTTCAATCATAAAGACTTGCCACCACTTAATGGGTTATAATGCAGAAAAGTCCATGAAAAATTACTAAACTGAAATGCATAAAGAACTAAGACAGAGTGATAGAAATTCGACATTATATATTTTATAATGCGAATAATTCAAATTATATTTGCTAACAATAAGCACAAAGCAAACTCAAGCATCGAATCCATCCCTCAGTATATTATGCTAAAAAACATTTACCCACAATTCTCAGCACCTTTAGAGACTACAGCCGCAGGGCTGATCCGTGACACTCACTCTCCTCATCCAGCGATACACCCGCTACAAAGCCTACTCATCCCCCTCAAACTTCCTGGACACAAATAAAAATAATAATAAATTACATATAAATAATTCAGCAGCTAGGCTTTTATATTCCTCAACCAGTACCTGGCCCGTGCTACTAATATTTCATTGAGGCAGGCTGATGTCCTTCTGCACATACTGGGATGTTCTGTAATCCCTGCCTGATAACTTTATACCCCAGAAGTGAGCTTGCCAAGGGTGTGTTTTGGTGTTTATTTACTATGAACTAGCACACACATAAATACGAAAGGTCCTGTGATATCCTGTGGGTTTATATTTGGCAGAGTTAGTTGTTGGATCTACCAAGCCAGCCCTGGAGAGTCGGCTATACGGGCGTTGCAGAGAGCATAATACATGTGGGTGAAGAATCCATCTCCACGTGTTGCGAGCGGCAAACCCAAATTCAGTACGGGCCGTGCCAGCTGCACGCTGGTCTGAAAAGGACCGGATCTCACAGGCAGTCAGTAGCCACTGCCTGGGCCTGCAGCATCTCCAGACCCCTTTTCGTCCCACGGCCGAGACGCCCCAGAGCTGATCATATACCCTAAACCGTTTTTTCCCAAGATTATAGCATTCCCAGACTCATCAAATCTGTGTATGTGGGCATTACTTATTATATACACGACTAGAAACAACCCTGACGGTGGCCAAAAATGATTCATTGCACATATAGAGGGACAGCCCTCTAATATTAATCACGAGCAGATAGGGGCAAAAGGATAATTGGTTGCAGGCAAACTTTAGGGAGGGGACATTAGGGAGACAATATCTTTAGTCAGAGATAGAGGGAGGTATCGTGACGAAACCGACTACTGGATTATCAACGGATGGGGTACGAAACTTTACTATTCTTTTTAAGCTTGGCGCTGTGTGTTTCAATCATTGCTGGAAACGCACAGAGGTTAAGTGGATTATAAGGAATGACCTTCAGGTGGACGGGGGTTTAATCTATATTGTTAAGTGACTATTATACATTCCTTCTAAGTTGGTGAGCGATAAATGCCATAGGTAGACACTATGCCCCACTGAAGGTCATTCCAAATTAGGGAAGATATTTATGATTAGTACCAAATCGGCAGCATTTAGGTATTTTGTTATTTATATTGAAATTGGGCCCGGTAAGACAAAATTTATAGATAATAAACCATAATATGTCTGTAATTAATCCGTATGGCATCATGATATATTTTGTATGAAGTGTATGTGAATACCATGGCCACATACAGTATATGAAAAAGGAGAATATGGATCTCAAAGGAAAAAAATAAAAGCAGCTCAGTTTAATGCCCGCGAAGCCCAAACTACCCAAAGTAGGGACTTTGGTTACAGTTCCTGAATGGTTCGCCCCAATATAGGAATTAGGTTCGCTTAAGTCGGATACAGTAAGTCAGACATACATACTACTTAACAGAAATAATATAAGAGGGTAACCGGTTTCATGGCAAGCTTATACGACATAATATGTGTGGAATTTAGAAGCCTGAGAATATTTCATATCAATTGATACGAGGGTTTTACAGAAGTTAAAACAATGTTTCCTACACTCTAATTGCTTTTAGCGCAAGACTTTTGCGTTTAACAAAGACCCAAATACATATGGATACAGATGCCAGTCACCGTGAGTTTGATGGGAAGCAACAGCGACAGAAAAGAAAGACACACAGCGGTGTAAGCAGCCCATTGTGCCAGGTCAGCTGATCCGGGAGCGAAAAGAAAGATGAGAAGATGAATATTAATACTTAAGATGACTATAGCCACTATAGTGAGAGAAGTCACTTCCCCTGTCAACAATCAAAACATTGGACAAATGTTTGACGATGCAAGATGTAAATCCTCAGGCATTATCCTGTCAGTAGACATGTGAGCTGAATTGGTACTTTCAGAAAAAAAAAAAAAACAACACCCATATAGTGTTAAAAAGGAGTAGCTTAATTGCCTAACTGGTGAACCAGGGGAGTCAGATTATCATATCTCAAACTAACCTCAAGAATCAGGATTTCAAGCAGTCAATACAGGGGTTTATTGTGAATCAACATGACGGGCGGTGAGGTGGGGGTATTATTTTTCACTCTACAAACTCAGCTACGTGCAAGAGAGAAATAGATTGGAGAATTAAATATTGATGTTGATTACGTGTCAGACAGGGCCATGGACAGCAAGACAACAGAAACAAGTGCAGTGATGTAAAAAGCGGCGGGTTATTTCTGTGGCGGGTGCTTCCTTTTCGTTTCGGGGCGGGGGGTGATGGGGTAAATAGTTTTATTTTTTTTTCATTACATGGTGCGCTTTAAAAATTAATTTATCATACCCTAGTGGTGTGATAAGTCAACCGGACATGCCTGACGCATATGATAAAGATTGTTGGTTTTATGTTATGTGGGTCTAGTACCCCATCGCGAATGTAGGGCGGGCGTAGGTGACATATTCCTCCAGATTTTGGGCTTAAGCAGGTAGGTAGACCTTGTGCATCTGCGATTTGCAGGCTCATAGCATTTAGGCAGTTCCTCTTCGTGTCTCAGCATTTCTTTCTTAAAGGGGTCCTATGATTGCGATTTCAAGTTTTCCTTTCTCTATTGGAGTGTTTACAAGATCTTAGTGAATAAAGAGAGATCTGTAAAGTTGCAAAGACTAAGGTCTCAAACCCAAGACATATTCTTTATACAAAGTATAAGACTCTGCCCCTGACGCCCGCCTAAAGCGAGGCTCGTTCGTAAAACGGCCCCACATGTCTACAACAAAAGAGCTTTGGGGAAGATTAACAGCCTCTTGCCGCAAAATTTCACGCCAGAAAAGAAAGTGTAACTTTTGATTCACGCTGTAGTACAAGTAATATGTTGTTGCCACCGGGCGCCCAGAACCAAAAAGAGTGGAGGCGAACGCTGTTGGGTGGAAACTTGTTTCGGGTGTGGAACGAAAATAACTGGATTAAGTGAAATAACTGATTCAAAAGGAAGGACTGTTCCAAGAGGAGACACACGATAGCGGAAATAAAAGAGTGGTGAAGTTGGTATTGTGCAACCACGATATAATCCCAGAACGGGGCAAGCCAAATATTCAAGGTGTGTGCAGTGACGCATTTTATAGATGGAGGACTGTTTCCTGATCCTCGGACGAAAAGAAGACTACAATGCCAGCTGTTTCTGACCCACAGTCTGTAAGTACGGTTTACATATGTAAAGTTTGTCCACTGATGATTCAAGACGTGAGTTTTGAGGCAGTGTAAGAGCATCGGTTCTCAATTCCAGTCCTCGCCCCCCTGCTCTGCACATTTTGTATGTTTCTCTTATGGCTTCAAGCGTTTGTTCTATTCAAACATAAGCGCCCTGCAAAAGTGGACATCACAAAGGATATTCGTCATGATTCCAGTTCAAAGCGACGTATATGTTCTATTCAAAGTGCATTGAGTGGAGCGAGGCGTGAATTTAAACTTGTATTTAGTTTACAGAGGTATAAGGGAGTAGGGAGCAATGAACGCTTATAGTAGGGACCCTATCCAATGGGAACACAGTTTATGCCGGAGCTCACTTCTAACAAGCTGATTTTGATCTGAATCAGGTGTTTTAACAAAGAGAGACATGCAAAATATGGCAGAGCTGGGGGTGCGAGGACCTGGAATTGAGAGGCCGCTGGTCCGCGAGGAGGTAGCTCTTGTTGTTTTGTCTTTTCGCAGATCACAAATGCAGACATGGTATTATGTTTATGCGGCAACGAGTATAAACACAGTATAAGAGGGATCATTATAATCCATAATTATGTCCCCACTGGATGGAACACAAATGGCTCGGTTTGTAATGGGTTTGATTGTTTTTTTTTTGAGGTCTTATCGGCGCCCGGTGTTACACGACCGGGACACACATCACAGTATGGCAAGAGGGCGTAACATTTCCATCACACTCTCAAAGGCATTCAGCCTAAACCCGAAAGCACTGGATAGCTGGCCAATCAGAGCACACACCGTCGATGAGCTTTGTAAAACCTGGTGACAGCGTTTCAGAAAGGGAGGGAGCATGAGAGGAGAAACAATAATGTACAGTATGTGAGAAAATAATGTTTTTGAACCTTAAACCACAACATAAACATTTCATTACATCAAATACACACAATAATGTTCTTTTTAGCAAAATCATATGACATGAAAAACCCTAAAGAAAGATCTTCTGATTTAGAGAGTTTGAAGTTGCCATTTGTTACTGGAATAACCTAAATGACCTTTGGCCAGAAAATGACCGGGGGGGCAGGCACATCAGAAACGCATGTACGTGCACAAGTATGGGTGAAACAAGACAGAGGGATGAGGAGACCACCTGTGGAGCTGAGAGGAAATAACAGGAACTTGAAATGCACAGGTCTGAAAGTCAATCAAATGCTGGTAAATGAGACAGAGGCCTGGACAAGCACACAGTGTGGGAAGGTTTCTTTCATTACAGAGCTCTGACCCAATCAGCCAGGACAGGAGTTCACACTAAATCTCATGTAGAGGGACATTCAAACACTTGCAATTCATCTCACTGTCCCTCTCTGTCAAACTAGCAGCACCTCGCTCGCGTTCCAATTCCTGTAAAAGACGTGATGTGGAGACTGTAGACTAGAAACAGAAGCACCACAGAGTGATTGAACACTAAAGTCAATGCATAAAAATGTCTGAATGTCATTGCAATAGATCACAGAATATCAAATCAAATGGCATGATACTTGACCCTTTTTTCATTTTTTAGTAATGACTTTTAAAGCTGCTGTTTTCAATTCACACATTAACAGAGTAACCATTTAACATTTAATTTAATTATTTAATGTTTTAACTGTATGTTAATAATATAATATTGTGCAGCCTAGATTGCTATACAAAACTATAATTCAAGGGAGCGATTGCCAGCATCACTGATTATACATGGTGGATTGATTATTAATGTTGATGATTCTCATATGTACAGCTCCTCATCCTGAGGGAGAAACTCTTTGTAGGTCAGGCCAAAGTGCTGGTCCTTTTTTTCTGTGAGGTTCTGTTAAATCCTCAAGAGAGGCTCTAGCGTCCTTCTGCCTTCCCAGCAAATTATCTTGAGAGGATTACGCTGTTCCGCAATGCGTCCCCATATTCCTTGGCCGCATAAAAATACACTCGGTAAACCTGTGTATTGGATTAAAGATTTCCCATCCTATGCCACAATAATAGGGTGCGAACAAGAACACAATAAATGGTCTGGCCAGCTGATGTATGAGGCCACATTTAAAATGCATTTGGCGCACGATTTCTCATGAATTCTATTTTGAAGCCAGGCTTTGGGGAAATAGTCTGGAAGCAGATCACAAAAAAAAAAAAAAAAAAAAAAAAAAACCCTTATCTTAACATTATTCTTTTTTTAAACATAATATTACATTGGAAAATGCAGAGCATTAAAGCACAATACACCAGTAATGTCTGATTGGTTGCTTGATCCAACCAAGGACTTAATGTCGCTGCATTGCCTTTGGGTATTTATCACCTTGTTTTGAGGAAATTGTTAATTCCCTTCTTCCCCTAACAGAGCTCACTTGCAACCGGGATGTAACAAAGTGTTCCCTTTGTGTGTCAGACATGACAAACTAATTATTAGTCATTGTGAGTTTTAGTAGGAGCAGATGGAAGCAGTATGCTCCAGGAAGCAGTGGAACGGCTCCCCTTGTGTGCTGCCTCCTTAGTTTTTTGGAGTGTCACGGGATTCAGGAAGTGCTTCGTAGGATGTTGTAGAAGAAACATCTAGGTGGCAATGATTTCCTGTAAATGCACCATGTAAAATGTCATGGTCTGACATATATTTACACGATGTCACATGAATCATTGGAACGGGACATGCATATTAAAGACACTATGCAGCATCTGCAGTGAATTTAACTCCTGTTATTCAGAGTGCAACTGAATACTCAGTGGGAAGCGAAGTTGGGTGGCATTTTTTGTCTATTAGTATTTGTTGTGATATATTATTGGTTCATTTCATTGTGCCCCACCGACATGGCCTTTCCCATACTGCAGATTGTGTAGAAACCACAAAAGCAAGTCAATAGCATGCGTGGGAACACTTTTGACTCCTTAATATTGTTTCGGGGTTAAAGGGCCAATCATGGGCAGTTCTTCTTTGGACACATCTAGCTATTTTAAGCACGCAGGGAATTGGTCCCACACCCAAGGCGCAGTCCTCCTCCCAATGGGCCTCTGTGAGTGGTCTGGTTGAAGCGGCCTTGATCTCCTCAGAATAGGTTTTTGGGCATGTTGGGAAGGCGAACTGCAACAGGCATTTAGGGTACGACTGAATAAATTTCTCAATCAAAAGATCATCCCTCTCAACGCATCCCACCCTGCTGAGAGAAAGTTTAGACAAGGACACCGTTCACGAAAAAGAGAGATCAGGGTGTCCTCGTAAAACTTTTTCCAAGTCCCACCTTCCAAAAAAAAAAAAAAACACACATCGCAACAGGCGTTCTTAACTATCCCACTACCATGAGAAAATCGAACAACAGATTTGCAAGCGAGAAGTCCTGTCCATTAGGGTCCCACTTTCCAGTAGTCTGTGAACAGGAATAGAAGCAGGAGGCTTGTTGGCTTTGAGCGAGACTGGCCACCTTGCTTTGCTATTGTTTGCTTTCCTTATCTCTCTTTCCAACAATTGGGTATCTCCATTTTTCGTTTTGAGTGTGTTTGTGATTTTTTTCACTTCGCAAGGCCCATGTGTCTCAAGGGAAACAAATAAACGTCTGTATTCATGATGGGTAACATTAGATAGGAAATTGGCCTTGCCGTGCCCTCCTTCTAAACAGGTGATGTTTCAATTTTGACTAAGCCTATAAGAGGAGTGAACAACAACAGATAATTATGTTGCGCTCAGTCCATGTTATGGTGAATTTCTGAGATTAATGTATTAATATCAATGTGGTAGAACAGAGGTATTCTCAACGCGTTCAGAGCAAAGCAAATTCGGACACTATTATTGGGAAGGGGGGACCAAAAAAAAAAAAAAAAAACACCTGGTAATTCTGTAAATCTGTAATCTACAACACTGTCTAGGGTTGGACTCAATTGCAATCTCAATCTCAATTGGTTAGACTAACATTAATTGGTAGGGTTAAAGCTGAAACCGACTGAAAAATGTTTGTTAAAGAGAGACAAGGGGAGGGGAAGCAGATAGGGCAACCACGGGAGCAACGAGGATATATGATGGCTGGGACAGAGAGAAACAAGAGAGGGGGTGCTTGAGCGTGCAAGGCGAGACTAGAAAAGAAGCGAAGAATAAGGTATTTCAAAATGAGTGAAAGAAAATCCGCAAACAGCATCAAAGGATTTTGAATAATCAATCTACACATTTATTTACAGGGATGACGCTGGCGCACCTAATTAGTTCTTGGTCAACTAAATGACACCATAGCTTTGTATCCTTAAGATTAAGACCAATGAAAAAATCCATTTGAGGCACTTGTTCTTGGCTGTGGTTCCCCACAGTCAAGCTGTTGTGGCGCGATGACCGATTGACGTTCAGCGAAAAGAATGGGGGAGAAAAAAAAAAAAAAAGAGGAGCAGAAGAGGGAAAGGGAACAAAGACACAAAGGGAAATGAAGGAGGACACAGAGGAAAAACTTAACACACCTACTTAACAGAAGGCAGTCAGCTGATAAGGGGGGGCAAACAACACTAAAAAAGTGAAGTATATTGACACATTGACACCCTCTGGAAAAGATAAAAATAAAATGGTGGTCGATCGGGGGGAGGGGGCGAGGAGAACAAGGGGAGCAGGATGTCCTGCAGATCCATTGTGGAAAAAAAAAAGAATTCAAAGTGTAGAGGGGGTGAATACCAAAGCAATGGACAGAGAAGTTGAAGGAATGATAGTTGGAGCACATTGATAGGGGCAGGGGAAAAATAGTTTTGGCAAGGTCATACAACCAAAGAAGAAAAAAAAAAGGTTGTCTGGTGATGCAAAAAAAAATGCACTTGTTACTAGAAAAAAAAAAGAAAAAAAAAAAAAAAAAGCGAAAGGACAACCAAACATGACCAATTTTTTAGAGCTTCTGGGCTAGCCACTATGAAGCACGGAGTGAGGCTTTAAATTCTGGAAACATGGAATAATCCAGGGTGGAAGGACAACAAATAAAAGGAACTGTATCAGAAAAAGACAATGGTTCCAACAGCAAACAGACATACATATTTTGCGATTATTTTATTTTCTTTTAGTTTACTTTTTATTTTTATTTTATGTGTTATATTTTTATTTTATTCTGTATTTTTTATTTTATTTTATAGTGATTTATTTAGTTATTATTTATTGATTTATTTAGTTTTATTTTGTTTGGAAAGAGGTTTCTATGCTGAAGGCTGGCATTTATTTTGATCAAAACAGTAATACTGATAGAAATATGTTATAATTTAAACTACCAGGTTGTTCTTATTTGGAATAGTATTTAACAGTGTTAATGATTCTGGGGATGGCAAAACTGTAATTTTTCCACGCATCATTACTAGCAGTCTTCAAAAAAAAAAAAAAAAAAAAAAAGAAGGAGAACGTGTAGTGTAACAAATAATGGCTAGGAAGCAAAGGGTGCATTTACAATTCAATCCAGGAAATGCAAAATAAAGAAGACTGTTTTTAAAAATACAAATATGAAAAATATAAGACTAAGAGAACAGGATATACAGAAGGGGGGGGGGGTGGGTAGAATCAGAAATCAATTTAAGAAAATATATAATAAAAAAAAAAAAAAAAAGAAAAAAAACATCCATCAGTGAAATAAATGTGTTATGCATTTAAAGATAAATGGGATTTATATAAATAAAAAAATACATTATTGTAAGAACATTAAATGATTTTGATAAATAAATAGTGTCCATTTTTCGTTATAATAGACAATGAAACAAGAAGATGGGTGGGGGAGCATGAATATGTATAGGCATGAAAATGCATGTTAGGGTCTTTACAAAAAATTTTTGAGTCGGATCAGTATTGCATTTAAATTAATGCTACAATAAAGAGGATACGAGACAAAGTATCTCTCACGCTATCATGGACTAAAATGATCAAAATAAAGTCTTGTGGGCGAATGTTTTAGACTATTAAAACTCACTTTATTGGTTAAGCCATCACTTACCTTAACGCAAAGGCAATAATGCATGGTACAATTAAGTACAGACGACAGGTGCAATCTATGGAGTCATTGGAATCCGTGGATCATTATTCCTTCTTCCATCAGCGTAATACACTGCGACTTATATGAGGCCTGTATTCATACTACCTACCCTCTGTCTCTAGTCTTTAATGCATCTCTGACTGACCACAGCTTGCAGCCAATATTCCATTCATGAGTGAGGCAATACAGACATACTTTGAGTGTGCATCGGGGCCGCTGTCAAGCTCTGGGACGCACTGGATGAGATTTCGGGTCCAGACTGAGAGGAAAGCTCATAGCGAAAGAGGGGCAGGAAATCAGGAGCGCTGTTAGTGAGGCGTGTATTCGACGGCCTTTGGTGACCTGCAACCCCTCAAGCAACCCTGGATTCAGCTCTGAAGCCAATACCATGATGGGCTCAGTAAATGCCGGGCCTAAGATTTTTTTTTTTATACTCTTCTCACAACATTATACACACCAATGGTTGTACCTACCAATTTGCATCAGCTGGATTCTTGAGGGCGAAAAGCCCTATATACATGAGGTGCATCTGATGCTTGCAATGCTCCTCGTGGTGTTTGGAGAAACTGGTGACTGTGATTTAAATACTTGTGGCTAAAAAAAAGGCCTCCCAATAAAATTTAATTGCCATAAGGAGATTCATGTCAACAAGAGAACGCTAAATCAATGCAGAAAGGAATTCTTTTAAGTGAATGCTGGAGCATTAGTACCGAAGTGAAGATACATGATAAAGCAACTACTTATAAAAATGGCCCTGCTTTCTAAAAGTGAGGTAATACTTTGGGGCATTTGGACACTTAGGGGGACAACACGTACAAATCTGTCAAATGTATAAAATTCATTAGGGAAAAACAAGAATCTCAACTATGCAAAACAAAAAAGACTTCGAAAAGTTCCAGCTCATATCCAGCCCAGTACCGCCTACCTGGAACATAAAGGACCCTCTGACTGAAATATATAAGTGCCCATCCACTGTGTTGTGTTTCATTTGATTTTAATGTACCCTATCCCAGTTGCTCAGCTTGAGTCCCAGAGTCCTTAATAATGTGGTTTTAATTTTGTTCCATTTATAGTTAAGTTTCCTAATGAAAACACTGTCCTCAAGTCCTCCTCCCTCTGATACGCTCATAACACTGAGATGTTTTCATTTGATTATTACAAGCAGTTTAGCTTTAGAAGTGCTTTTAATATACTTCCTGTATTCAAGTCATGTTCTTATCACTACTGCATAAATGTATGTTTTCTCTTTCGCTCTATGTTTATTGCCCCTGTCATTGGACCGACCTTCAGACACGGCTATAAAAAAATTCCTTGTGTTTTCAGGTTATCACGAGCTATCCATTACAAATAACTGCCAAAATCCATCGATCCGCCTCTAAGGTTAGATGAAAGAAACTTTCTTAAACTGTTTGTCAATGTTATGGTCCTCCCTGTCTGTTCAACAAACCTTCTCATTGCTTTTCTTGACCATCTCCCAAACATCGCCCCATAAGGTTTTTATGAACGTTTTTAAATGATGCCTGAGTTCCTCTCGCCATTATACTAGCACACTGGAGCAGTTTTTTGGCAAATATGACCGGTTCAGGGCTTGCCGCTCATAAAAACAGAGTTCTTCCCAGCTATATACTTTTATATGTGGCTCTTTATTTTAGCTTATTTTATTTCACTCTTGGTTTACAGAGTATCATTAAACAACCTGTCGGGCAGCTTGATTGGTTTGTGCTGCATATTAAATGATTCTGCTTTTACCAAACATGATCTCGGTCTTTATATCATGTGAAGTACTTACTAATTTGAGAGGAGCACATTGAAGGACACTTATAGAGCTCAGTAATGTATTGCATTACTCACTGACAGCAGTAAATCTCTCGTAAATACATATCACATTCACTGTATATGGATAGTACCAGTGCCACTTTTGACCCTTCAGACTTTCAGAAAATAACTAAAACCCCGTTAAAAAAAACTATTCAGACTCTCAGTTTCAATTTTCCACTAACCAATTCCAACACACTAAACACATGAAATATAATGTATCATAGTTTTCTTTTGGAAAAAAATAAATATGAAAATAAATTATAATAATTAAGCATCAAAAACTGTTTTATCTCTATATATACAGTACAGGTCAAAAGTTTGGAAACATTACTATTTAACATTAAAAGCCATCAAGGTCTTCTTCTGCTCATCAAGCCCTGCATTTATTTGATCAAAAATACAGAAAAAAAATGTAATATTGTGAAATATTATTACAACTTAAAATAATAGTTGTCTATTTGAATATACTTTAAAAAAAAAAATTTATTCCTGTGATGCAAAGCTGAATTTTCAGCATCATTACTCCAGCCTTCAGTGTCACATGAAACATCAAGTCTATCACATGATCATTTTAGAAATCATTCTAATATTCTGATTTATTATGAGTGTTGGAAACAGTTCTGCTGTCTAATATATTTGATGAATAAAAAGGTTAAAAAGAACAGCATTTATTCAAAATAAAATAAAAAAATCTAATAATATATATTCTAATAATATATTTTCTTTACTATCACTTTTTATCAATTTAACACATCCTTGCTGAATAAAAGTATTGATTTTATTAAAAAAAAAAAAAAAAAAAAATTCTGACCCCAAATTACTGACCAGTAGTGTATATTGTTATTACAAAATATTTATATTTTAAAAACATAGCTTCTTTTTTTTTTTTTTTTTTTTTTTTTTTTTACTTTTTATTCATCAAAGTATCCTAAAAAAGTATCACATGTTCTGAAAAAATATTAAGCAGCGGAACTGTTTCCAACTTTGATAATGAATCATCATATTAGAATGATTTCTAAAGGATCAAGTGATAATGATCCTAAAAAATTCAGCTTTGCATCACAGAAATAAATGATAATTTAAAGTATAATAAATTTAAAAACAATTATTTTAAATTGTAATAATATATCACAATATTACATTTTTTTTCTGTATTTTTGATCAATTAAATGCAGTCTTGATGAGCAGAAGAAACTTCTTTCAAAAAACATTAAAAATAGTAATGTTTCCAAACTTTTGACCTGTACTGTATATATATATATATGTGTATGTGTATATATATATATGTGTGTGTGTGTGTGTGTGTATTGTATATATATACAGAATATATATATATGGAATATAATGTCTAACTCTGTCCTTCTATGAGTAATTTCAAAGCTAAACTGTATAGATGAAAATAAGTTTCACACACATTACATATTGAAATTTATTTGGAGGGGCAAATGTCTTTAATTGACATGAAAAATAGTCATTGAAAAACAATCTCAAAAGTCCTAAAACATGCTTCTTTATATGCAGATTACCTGCTATTTTAAGTTAAAGCAAAATAAGGAAGCTATATTTGTTCTTCTTTTCTGTTAAAATGCATAAATATTTGAAGAAGCTTATGATTTTCCTTAGTTCTCTCATGAGTGTTTTCAAAGTAAGAGAAATGAGCCTTTGGTGATATAATGTGGTATAATGTCTCAGATTAGATTTGTAGTTGTGGGTTTGAGCTTGAAACACTAATGTGCTTGTGTTTTTTGCTGAACTAAACAAATGGACTAGAATTGTTTTTTACTCATGGGTTGGAAACATCAATATTTAAGAGCAGCATATCATTTTACACTTAAAAATGCACAATTATGCCTCCTCGCAGGATATTCAAGTGCTTTGAATTACTACTGAAATAATGAATATTCAAACAATGTTCCAAGTTCTCAGCAGAGCACCTTGAAATTAACATCACAGCTCACAGTGGGCTACATGAATTAAAAATTCATGTGCTTTTATTCTCCCCCATTAACATCCAGCAACTTCACATTATGCCTCAAAAAGATCTGAAGCCAGCAAACAAATTTGATATGCACAAATACATGTAGAGTATGTAAGCACGTATCCGCTTTAACAAATGAAGAGTGAATGACACTAAATCTCAGTAAGAATAATGGTTAAAGGTGAAGTGGAACTGCAAAAATGATTGTTTCTAAAGCATATACTAAACACCCAATCTGCCATCAACCAATGTTCAGACAAACTAGTCAATGTTTCATTTCTCTAATTTCCAGAAGTGGATCTCAGTGTTACTTCACTGCGAATAATACACACACACACACACACACACACACACAATAATAATAAATGATGATGATGAGATTGATGATAATAAACACAATAATGATAATACACACATACATAATACAATAATAATACATAATAATAATAATAAAGTTTTATGAGTGTTTTACACAAAATACTATTTCAGTCTTTTTACTTCAACACATCACTTTTAATGCAAATGTGTTTTTAAAAAATGTTTTCACACCAAATATTTTCCAATGTACATATTTCATAAGTACAGTTTCAAAACAAGTAGTGTTGAATAGACATCTGAAAATTTGAGTCCACAACAATCCATGTTAGACAAAGTTTATACCTGTCCTTTCACTGTCCAATTGTTGAGAAAAAAAAAAGAAAAAAATATATTTCAGAAATAAGTTCTATATGTCCTTTAGCCCCTCAGGGAGAATATATACAGCTCAATTATGGTGAGGACTAGGATCACTGCATTGATTTTGTCCTCTGCTCACTGTCTAATCAGTTTTATAAAGTTCTAGTTGTTCCACAGTTTTAATTAGGTGTCATCAAAGGTCAAGCTTCAGGGCTTCTGCTCTAACCTTTGGGCTTTGTGGATTTCAGCTGAGTGGTTGAGTTCGATGTTAGCTAATTTTTCATATACTAAGTACAATAAAAGTTACTGAGATCACATTTAACAGCACAAGAGCTTCAAAGGGAATCCATTGTGTGGTTTGGTTTAGCCGCTTTCTGTTTAAATTAAAGCCATTTTAATCTACACTATCATGTCCACTACTCTATGAATATTTCATTCTGACTCTTTGAAACAGATCTCATCATCAGTTCGTGGGTTTTTCTTTCTCATATTGGATGAAAAAAATTAAATAAATGACAATTACTTTTTTCCTTAAAATTATGCTTTATAAAAAAATCTGAAGCCACATATTACATATGAAATGCAATAAATACTCATCTCACAATTTTAAAAATAACCATATATTTTGTGGTAAATCACAAAAATATTAAATGCATGAGCCATTTGGTTTTTCTGGTGTTACCAACTAAGAAGAAGGAAACTATCTATAAATGCAAAATAAAAAATCTCTGATGGATAATGACATATTGTGACAGAAAACAGTAACTTAAAATGGAACATTGGTGATTTTATCACAGTGCTATTGACACCATTTTCAAAAACCAAATATACTATGAACGACTATGGTTACAGTGATTTTACCATGGCTAAAGGTATTTTAGGTAATCCTGCATCAAGCCTTTACACAAGGTCAACTTCTACCTTAAGAACCCCAAAGTAAGTGTGTGATCTATTGAGAGTTTTTGTTGTGTAAAGATTCCTTTTCTCTGTAATGTTTTTTTCCAAAAGTAATGTTGTTCACTTGAGCTGCTCCAAATGTCCACAGTTGAAAAGGAGAGTTGAAGCAAGTTAGTGACCTAATCAAGCCTGAATGAAACTGATCTTCCTAGAAACATTTGTGGCACAAAACCAATCATTTCCCCCTCTCAAAAAGTCAAAGAAGCAATTAAATGTAATTTTGTTCCAGAATCCAGCTCCTTTAAGCTTACACAGGCCATGATGCTGTTTTGTAAAGATCAATGTTGGTGAGGATTCAAACAACTGAAGTGAGTCATTTTCTTTGAGAAAACATCAAAAGTAAGTTTAAGACAAACTTATCCACAAGATCTCAAGTTTATAAACTAACCCAAAACCCTCAGGCAGAATATTATTAAGGGTGCATTCGGCCACATTGTTTTGTTGTTAAAGCAGGTGAATATAACAAGCTAAATTATTGCTTTTTTATTATTTACAATATTGTGGATAGAATGGAGTAATTGGCACTAAACACATGATATGATCAAATCAAAACAAATACATTCATGCGCTTTCACTAAAGCAACTATCTAGTAATGACTGAAGTGTTTGTGCACCTACATAGGTTTATAACACACTACAGTTCTCATCTTCTGATGCTTTTGAATGCAGCGCTTCAGATTTATATTTTTACACCGGTAGAAAATTTACCATCAGAACTTTATCTAGGATTTTCCCCACCAGATCATCACGTAGCATCACATATGTTTTATATTGCTCAAATTAACACATCCCTCCCGTGTTCATCTTGAAGTAATATGCAGCTTCTCCAGCTGCTTCTGGAATTAAAAAATAGATAAATGCTTAATACTAATGAGAAACAAAACACAGTTTATATAAAAAATATGAGAAATATCAATCACAGCAATTGACATAATCATTTGGCCTTTATAGGTAAACGTCCTGACATAATAACTGGAAAGCAGCATGTGTGGAGTATGACATCACACACAAAAACTCAACAAACTTCTGTTTGTCCATGGAAGCCATCCAATAAAATGATCTTAACATTGTATATTCAGCCCTGTGGGATTCTCTCTTTGAAATCTGGTGTTTTTCTTCCCATGCATCTTAATAGGTTCTCTTTGGGTGTGCGACAGTCATGTTGCACGAACAGCGCAATGTCTTATGTCGCTATATACTGCTGGAAAAACAGTTGGAGAGAGGTGGGGTGTAATTGAAGTTTTCATTGCTGTTTTCCTTCTCAAGTTTTCAACACTGTTGCTCTTGGTGTACAAAGCTCTGTTCTTTTCACAATCACTGAGATTTGTATGTTGCATCACAAAGCAAGATCAACTTCGGAAATGTGGTGGTTAAACACATACTCTAAACCATTCCACTACATTGTACATCCATATTTAGTGCAGGATTTGATTTGTCAGCACTGAACAAAACTTAAGCCTTATGCAAAAACAAATATTTAGCTTTTTGTCCCAGATTGCTTCAGTGCAAACCCTGTTAGTTGTATTTTTCTCTCTCATAAGGAATCATTCCTTTAAAATTATTGTGATGTAACCAGGAAGTGACATCATTTTTGCAAATTAGCTCATTCCAGTTTCTTAATTTCTATACAACAAGGTTTTTTTTTTTTTTTTTTTTTACTTTTACTAAATATATAGTTTGTCATCAACTACAACTACAAACATTTGGTCTGAAAAATACTATGACCTAATTTAGTCTTAATCATACAACTCGTGCTACTAATTTAAAGTGGCAGGATCTAGTCACTGAGCTTATCTCTAAACACCATTTTGATATTAGGAAAAAAGATGCTTTCCCTGGTGGTGAAATTGTTCAAAGCCAGTATGTTACAGATAAACTATATGGATTGATATGGTAACATATAGTTGACCAATTTCACCATTTTAACCCATACTTTCAATGACAGGAATCATTCATTTCCAACAAAAATTTTACTTTTCTTAATCAGTTTTACCTCAAATTTTAACATTTATTGAAAACTTGAAAAACATAAAAATATTGCAAAAAGGCATAGTAAACGGTACAAAACACCTATAGAAGACAATGAATATACTCTTGACAATAGGTCACTGAAGAGTAAAATTAAAAAAAAAATTATATATATATATATATATATATATATATATATATATAGGTATATGTATATATATATATATATATATATATAGATTTACTATAATGTGTTTGAAATATCCGCCATAGCTCATTGTTTAGTTTCCTGAGTATTGTTTGGTTAGTAACATGGTTATTAACATGAGTAAAATAAAATATTTTCTTATTTAAAAAAGAAAATGTCTTAAATTTTCTTCATTTGATACATTTTGTGTATTTAATCTGTATGTTTATCTAGTGTTTATTGCTACATCTCAACACCTATATTTAAAGTATTAGCATGTTTCACTTCTCTACAAGCAAAAAGAAAAATGCATTGACTATGAATGCATTGAATACAACTGACTTGTAAGACTTTGGGAATTGTATCTACTACTAATAATAGGTGTGTTTTACCTTAACTGATTTGCATAACTTAAATGAAATTGTGCTAAATGTAAATAACAACTTTTCAATCTATTCCAACCAGTCTTTCCAATTACTCCCTCACCTGAGTCTTTAAATGTACTCAAACTGGCTAACCTCATCAAAAGGCCTGCAGTTCCAACATGAACATGCTGCAATTTTTAACGTGAGGTACTTTTTTAACCCATTTCAGGCCTCTACATGCCATTGACCACACTCGTAACTCCTAATAGGTGCCCTGCCTTTTTAAAAACACAGCAATAAGGAAGTCCTCTCCTCTTAGCTAATGAGGGCACCACTCCTAAAAGAGGAGGATACAGTTTTTCAATTTTAAAAAGGGCCGCAGAAAGGCTGTTTGA
This sequence comes from Cyprinus carpio, assembly GCF_018340385.1. NCBI lineage: Eukaryota > Metazoa > Chordata > Actinopteri > Cypriniformes > Cyprinidae > Cyprinus > Cyprinus carpio. The sequence continues at coordinate 6,229,543 of NC_056577.1, forward strand.
GTTTTAAAAGAGACAAAAAGTGGGGCATTCATAGCCAGACCAGTGTGTGTGTGTGTGTGTGTGTGTGTGTGTGTGTTAGCCATACAATATAGAGAGTACATTTACTTCAGCCTCTGGTTAGTCAGAGGCAGAGAGTTATCAGTAGCCCTATTAACCACAGGATCCTGCCAAGAAGGGGGAGAGAGAGTGGAGGAGGAAAGCTGCCTGGTTTGTCTGAGGGGGTAGAGGACAGAAGAAATGCCCATTAGTCAGCTTTGGAAGGGATGGAGGCTGCTCTGTGATCACTTCTCCTCAAAGGTTATTTTGCTCCTTGTGGGACAGAGATGAGAGAGAGTGTGCAAGAGAGGGAGGAGGGGGAGAGGAGGAGGGAGACATTTTGCTGTGCCGCACTGGACAGTCACTCAAGTTGCATCAGAGAGTCACGAGAGAGTGCAGATGCTCAGGATAACTCTGTGTTATAGCTGCAGTGTTTTGGGCTGAAAACATACAGTAAAAAGTTATTTGGGGTTCAGCCTGTGTATGTGATGCATTCTGAAAGAAATTCTTAAAAGGATAGATCAGCCAAAATGACAAATCTCTCATCACGCCTCTCTAACTTCATGTCAATCCACACCTCTTAGGAGTTTCTTTCTTCTGCAGAACATAAAAAGATAAAAAAAAATAATAAAAAAATCCCTAAACTACCACAAAAAGTAGATCCATTATGACTTGTGCACCACATTCAAAGTCTTCTGAAGTCCTATGACTTTGTATAAGGAAAAGTTAGTTTCACTGAAAATCTTGATATCTGCCCACAGCTATCCTTGAGAGTTCATGATACAAGTAGAAATGTTTGATTATGAAAAAATATATATATATATTTAATGAATCAGATGAATGTCTGAATGATTTCATTTTTTATTTCACTCTCAACAAGGCTTTAGAAGACTTGGATTATAGAACATGTTGTATATACTGCTTTAGAATACATCATGGCATGTATGAAGCTTGAAAGTGTAACATTTTTTTATTATCAGTGTTGGAACACAGTTTAGTGCTGCTTATTATTTTTAGTGGAAAACCATGCTTGAAAACCAAGTTTTTTACTTTGATCAATAGAAATATAAATAATGTATTTAAAAATATGACTTTTAAATTATTTTAATATCTTACCTCTCACTTTTGATCAATTTAATGCATCCTTGCGGAATTAAAAAAAAAAAAAAAGATTTGATAAAACAAAATAAAGAGTGTAAATAGTATAATAGTGTAATATTTTAAATAGCAGTGTACAAAAACATTGGATACTACGAAATATTTAATCAAACAACAAATACTCCAACCTGGGTAACTTTAATAAATCATCTAAAGTTGTAACACTAGCACAAATCTAGGCCTAAAAAAAATAAACTCCAGAGCTGATTGGAAATAACAGACCTGACAGCACTGAATCAGTATCACAGTAATTAAATGTGGCATGTAATTAACAGAAAAGTTGTGAGCTGTAAACCATGCAACATAAAATGAAAGTTTATCTATCTTCTTGAAAATTAAAATAAAATGTTATGAATATATCATACTGATAAATGGGTATGCACTTTTGGCGTTTTACCCCCTATATTGAATTACTCATTGCATTGTGTTGTGTTCTGTAGGGTAACAAGGAAATTTCCATAAAACTTAACGCATATAGTGTCCTGGCAGACAATCGCCAGTACCCTTTCCATGTTTCCACCTCCTACTATTTTTTTTTTTTTTTTTTTATATATATATAATGAGTTTTCATGATATAACCATGGATAGTGAAGTGGCTAGTTAACACTGTCCTGCTGTGCAAAATGCTATAATCTAAAACTACTTGAAACATTATATTTCCAGTTCTAACATTCAGATTTTATGATCTCATATTACTTGAGAGACTGCATAGAAACTTTGTACTTATAAAAGCTAATGTGACACCACAGGACTGTTTAAGTGAACTGCAAAAAGCTTGAAAATCTTAAAAAGCAGTTAAACATTCTTCACAATGTTGATGCTGAATAATATCCAACTTCATATACCAAGTATAAGCAACTACAAAAGAACATATAATACACATTATAATCAGTTGTAAGACATGATGAATGAGTTATGTTTATATAATGCCTTTATTGAGGTATGAGAGTCTATACCATGCTTTGAATATTATCAGAAGCTAAAGGACATGATATACATCTCCCTCAGATGCCTTGTTAAGTTAGTTTTTATTCAAATAATCTATCTGTTTTAGAAAGCTGTATTATAAGGCATTATGAATGCATCAAGAACACCATATAAGTGGGTAAAAGTGGAAGTGACATACAGTAAAAGTATATAGTACATAAAAGTATGGTGACCCATTCTCAGAATACTCAAAGTGCACACACACAGCAGTGAACACACACACACCGTAGGAACACACTCCCCGGAGCAGTGGGCAGCCATTTTATGCTCTGGCGCCTGAGTAGGATGGGGGTTCCGGCTGCCTTGGTCAAGGGCACCTCAGTCGTGGTATTGTCGGCCAGACTCGAACCTACAACCTTAGGGTTAGGAGTTAAACTCTCTAAACCACTAGGCCATGACCTCCCACTATATATAAAACAGTATATATAATGCACTATAACAGTTTCAGAAAGAGATCTTGCCAGCTTGGGTGGGAAAATATTGATCAGACCTGTGATAGGAAGAAACGGCTGAAAAGTAGGTTTATTTCAAGACAAAAGGTTTTTCCAAGCTTATTTTCCCATTTAGCACAAAACCCATGCATTATTCTCATAAACATGCCAGTCAAGAGGATGCTGCTAGCTAATCTATTTGTGATTCATTTGCTAGGTTTCTATGTTGCCACAATGAAGAGATTCACGAGAGAGATGTTTAAGAAGCTTCTAATGGACTGCTGATGTGTCGCGTGGAGTCAATATGTTTGAACTGTAAATTGTGGCACTCTGGGCTTTCCGGCCCATACTGGTTTGTGGCTCTGAATGAGATACGGCAGTGGGAGAGTTGTCCACAGCACTGTCCTAAGGTGGTGGGCTTCCTAAGTGGCCAGTCCTTCCAGCTGGGTCAAAGCTTTCTTCTCTTTCAACTGCTTCCCAATGGCAGATGGACCCACGGCAGAAAAAAATCAATCCCTGTGCACAAAGAAAGAAGCCCTTTGATATAACTCCAGTGCGCACTGCAGGCACTTGGGGTGCGAAGCCCTGTGTTCTCGCTTCCTTATCCGTATCCTTCTGTGACATTTATTTCCGTTCCTAGTTCCAGTTCAAAAATTATACCCGACTGGTGGGGACACAGTGTATAAGATTGTCAATTGAAAGTCTCACAATGTGCACAGAAGACAGGACCCCGATGCACAATGTGCACAGGAAAAAAGACTCCCATGCACACACAGCTTGGAACCGTGGGCCAAGATTTGTCTGCTCTGAGTCGGGTTGATAATTGAAAGGCCATCAGCCTTGCACTGAGAATGAAAGAGATGGGAAAAAAGAGACGAGTACAGGGAATCGCTGGGAGATAGGACTGCCGTGAAAGAGGGGAGGCCCCAGATATTGGGTTCCCATCAGGCCCTGGGGCAGCTGGTTGTCACGACCACCAGACTCGGAGGCCATCCGGGGCAGCTCCATCAGAGAGACAGCTCTGAAATCACACCACACGACAGAGGTGAATGAAGCTGTTTTCCCTCTTAATTTCATTTAATTTGCCATAACAGTTCCCCTCATCTCACATTAAATATTCCAAGGGTGAGCGAGAGAGAATGAGAGCAGATGATTGGACCACCAGGCACCAGCACCACAAGTGGCTCCGAAATATAATAAATGAGAAAAAAAAAACAATCCTGAATCCTAGTTTTAAAGAGCTTATTATGTATCTTTGAGTTTTATTTATGTTTTAACACTAACACCAGTCAAGTATACAACAACTTTGTGATTAGACTGAAATATTTAAACACCACTAGCTGCTAAAATGATGAAGTATCAGTAAACAAAATACTAAATCCACAACGGTGAAAAGTTGTAGCTTGGAGACAATGTAAATTGTGCATTTAAATATGAATTCTGTTTGGCAAAACCTTTACAGTATATATCTCCATTACATAGTTACTTATTATTATTATTTTTCATTTTCTTTTCTTTTTTTAATGGGTGAGTTTGAAGAAATAGATACAATCTGAAGAAGCGAGCGTTTGAGTGTTTAGGCGGGGGAGAGATTGTTTTTTGACTTGTGGCTTTTTTTTTTTTTTTTTTTTTTTTTTTTTTTTTTTTTTTTTTTTTTTTTTTTTTTTTTTTTTTTTTTTTTTTTTTTTTTTTCATAATAAATATTTTTTTTTTTTTTTTTTTTTTTTTTTTTTTTTTTTTTTTTTTTTTTTTTTTTTTAATATCTTTACATTTATGCAGTTCCAGCTCCCCCATCCGTAGATTTTACTTTATTAGTTTAACCTTTTATTTATACATAGGAAGCATTAAAACAAAAATGCATGTAAAAAACAAAATAACTAAATATCATTCAAATTCCAGCATTGGTAAGTGTTGGCCGAGCATGGAGTCTTCATTGTCTGTTATGATTTTTTATTTTTTTCAAAACCTGTTTCAACTTCCCTCTCTGTAGTGCTGTCAGACATTTGCTTTGCTCGAATGTCACCTGAACTTCATGTTGTCTTTCCTGGCTGACGTGACTTTATCTCACACTCTATTGTTCTGATTGCCAAAATGTGCCCAAAGAGAGATTCAGAATTCCTTTTCACATTTACTTCCGGCTGTGTGACGCAAAATCCCGTCGACTCGGTGGGGTATATCGGAGTGAGAATAGTCTATAATGAGGGCTGGGGGTCCTCTCACGTGTTGTGTGGTGTAGAAGTGTTATCGTTTCATCTTATTTTTGTTCATGGACCGCACAAAAAGACTGAAAACTCTGACACTTTCACTGCTGTAGTCTCTGATTAAGTCCAGATAGTGGACGTGCACCCATTGAGCTGCCGGATCTTTTCTGTTCTCAGCAGTGCATAATCGTACAATACCCTGGACATGGGAGATTCTTTTATAACATGGTTTGCACACATTCAGCTATGGATTACATAACCCTTTACATTCATCAGAAAAGATAATCGAGAGGACAAAGTGTGTTCACAGCGCACTGAGCTCTCCTCCCCAAAAAAAAAAACATACATATGTGCTTCAATTTCGTCTTCTAGACTATATATATACGAAAAATGGTTCGTTAGATCAAGTGATACCTCATGCTGAAAAAACGACGGGACAAAAGACTTGATTATTGTAGTTACAGTGAGTTTCTTATCAATCTGAAGTTCCGCAGCTTTTCAAATGACTTTTAGGAACACAAGTAACGTATCTCCTGTGCCGCTTTTTTCACCCTCTGAAGTAGGCCACAAGACGAAAAAGGTTGTCTCTAAACTAGGGCCTTCCCCTAGAGATGTTCCCAAGGGTGCGGGCAGCTAGGGAACGACTCAACCAATGGAACAGGTAGTAACGTGTCGCTTTGACCTTTTGCCCTCAAGTGTTGGATTAGTAACATTTTGTTATGGAGATGTTGCCCATATTACATGATCTAAAACATATATAGTTTCGACTGTCAGCTATAACGCGCCCATATATATATAGTTAACACTTACAATTAATAGTTTGCATTACAATACGTTTTCATTGTTTCATAGTTAACTGTTATTAGTTAACTTGAACTAACACACACACACACACACACACACACACACACACACACAGACTGGTAACAACTTTTATTTTACGGTGTCAGTGTTACACATAGTGTCGCTAACAATAAATTATGGCATAATTACATGCAACTAACCCCAAACCAAAACCCTTATCCTAAATATACAGTAAGTGTACATGTGGTTAATTAATATTTCTCAGTATTTAAAAGTATAATTACATTACTGTAACAAGGACACTGAAAAATTGTGTAATCAAAATACTTTTAAAGCAGTTATGAAGGTTAGTGTTAATGTCAATGTCAACATTTATATATTATTAAAATCAAAAGTTGTTTCTGTTAGTATTACTGAGTGGACTTGAGTTGACATAAACTGACAATGAATTTACAGTGGTATTTTTATTAAAACAATGTTAACCAGGATAATAAACCAGGGATAAATCCTGTACCAAAATATTTTCTCATTGTTAGTTAATGCATCAACTAAACGTTAAATAATGGGACTTTATTGTTAAAGTGTTAACTATATAGCTAATGGATATTATTACGGATGATGGCAGATTCTAAGTAACGGCAACTTAACATTTAATATAATCTGTAGATGAATTCAATAAAAGAAAAAAGGCTCCTTTTAGTTCATCGTTTAAATTTGGTCAAGCATAGTTTTACTAGTGTGATTTTTCTCTTTTTGGGCTGGGGGAGAGGTCTTATTCTGCTATCGGATGGACTATTCTAATTCGAGAAAAATGGAAAAGTCCCCATGATTCCCCCGGGTAACTGAATCGAGAACTCCAGTAACCTGGAAGAGAGACCCAAGCAGGTGAACTGTCAACTCATCCAGGGATGGGAAGATAAAACTACTTCAGGAACTCAGGTTCCTTAAATCACAAGTCCTGCTAAAAAGTAGGCCAAGAGCTTTTCTGCAGAACAAAGCCCTTTCCCTGACCCCGTTTTGCGCTGACCGTCCGGTCCCCCCATCAGGGCTGTCAGTGCATACAGGCTGATCCTGTGGCACAACTCAATTACATTACCTTAAGTAAACACCCCTCGTCAAAACGCCCCCCGCCCTCCTCTGTTAACTCACGGCCTTTCGGGCGCCCTGTCGACGCTGATGTGTGCAGGGGTGAATTAACATTTGCTCGCACCATCTGCAAATGGCAGGCCGTGTCTGCAATGGGAAATGAAAATGCGGCAAGCAGCGGAGATGAAATATTTGAGCAACTTCGATTAGCAATTCCATTCAGGTTGAGGTAACATTTGCTCCAGGGAGAACGAATGAGATTAAAAGCATTCTTTCTTTGCTTGAGTTCCACATTTTCCAACCACGTGACTGGATTGTGCCACCGTCAGGTCGATGGACGCTCTGTTCTGTCGAATGTATATCATATTCTTATTTTGAATGGTTAGAGTTTGCTGGAATGGAATTTAAAGGAATAGTACACAAAATTAAACATATTGCTCCAAAACCATTGTAATTTTCTTCTGAAACACAAAAGGGCTGATTTAAGGCTCTGATATACGTTACAGTGAAGTTCTTTTTCATTTCTTGCTTGGGGGTAAAAAACGATGTTGAAAAATACCTCTTCATTTATACAACAGATTGCTTTAAAAGTAAGCAACGGCATTTTCTACTATAAAGCTGCTCTTGAGTGTGTTTATATTTTCACTCCCAGACATCTGATCTTTATGGACTGAACAGAGGAAATGAACCAGAGAAGATTTCCGTGTCAGAGAGGGCGGAAACCCCAGGGCCACACCTACCAATGACATCATCACAACGGACCAAACTTTCCCGGAAAGTTTGCTTTGGCAAGCCGTTTTCAAATCCCCAAAATTAACTCAAAACCATAGCCCTGATTGGCCTGATTTTGTTCAAAGTGACATCACACCAGTTTGTTCTTTGATTTTTGAAAGCCTTTAATCAAATTTCATGTTTCAATACAACAAAATGATTGGTGATTTATATTCCCAAATGCTGAGAATGATAAAAAGCACCATATAAACTGTCCATACCGCTACAGTTCATATTAAAATCTCTTATTTTTCTTTCATTTATATATTTGCAAATCTGAGCACTTTGAGACATTGTTGACACCTGAAACTCTAAAAAACAGAAACATAACTAAAGTGTTTTTCTCAAGAGAAAAATCTGAAGGGTAAGAAACATCTCCATTTACTTTCCATTCAATCTCATTGCTGTCTAGGGGAAACAGTTGAGATATAAAGAGATTCATTGTGTAATTTCTCTTTACAGTGGGGTACTTACAAAGTGTTAGCAATTCATCTCCTAAAAGCAGGACCAATGCCATTGCAGTATTTATTTTATTTCATTTAAAAAAAAAAAATAGTGACGTGACATACAGCCAAGTATGGTGACCCATACTCAGAATTCGTACTCTGCATTTAAACCCATCCAAAGTGCACACACACCAGCAGTGAACACACACCATGAAACACACACCTGGAGCAGTGGGCAAGCCATTTTATGCTGTAGTGCCCTGGGTGCAGTTGGGGGTTCAGTGCCTTGCTCAAGGGCACCTAAGTTGTGGTATTATTTAACTGAACACCTAATTGCACAATAATATAGTGAAAAGTGCAATTCTTTGTATGAGAGCCAATAGTTTTGCGAATAATAACTTCTAAAGGACCACAATGGGATGAACATATGTGGCAAATTAAAAATATAAATTAAGTAAGCTAAATGCAGACCTGGTCTCTCATCACGTCGAATATAAGCCTGAAGCACCATAAGTTCCTCCATTTTAGTGCTGATTCAAGAGGTCATTAATGGCAGAATAAATTAGCCACTCTGGATTCTTCCGTTTGATTGCTTATGCATGCTGTGATGGGAACTACCCGCTTGCTCTTCAGCTTCATGATTTCTTCTCTGACCTGAACTGTTCACGCTCATAGTCTGCCCTCAGCTTTAGGAAAAAAGACATCCTCGATGTTTTAAGGTTATCCTTCACATTTAAAAAAAAAAAAAAAAAAAAAATTCACATTATCAAGTAGAGATGGGCGATATAGCTAAAAAAAATGTGTTTCAATACTTTTCGGCCTTTTGGAGATATTCAATATCTCAATATTATGTATTTGCACTGAAATGGCTCAGGGTTGTTCAAAAGAATCAGAGAAAAAGCAAACTTCAACCAAACTGGTGCCAAGTAGATTTCAAAATGTTTAAATTAAGACCTTAAACAAGTGAATTTTTTCTAGTTAACAAGTCATGTTGCATCTACCTAAATGATCGTAAGGATATTTAATTATTTTTTCATTCATAAGAAACAATATAACAACATGGTTATGAAGCACAATTTCAAAATATTTCAGACATCATTCATGTCCATTCTACAAACGGTGCAGGTTATGTTATGTGCTAAATTTAAGAGGTTTCGATCATATTATGAGCAATAAGCACTAGAGTTTGTGTACTTGGACTCGTCCTTGGCTCATAGATTTTGGACACATAATTTTTTCAGAGTGCAGAGGAATCAACATCAAGTGTACACATGAAAGATAGAAAAATAAGTAACAACATGAAATTAAGATAAAAGACATTAATAAATGTCTCCCACTCAAAACTGAAATGAAGACCACTAACTATCCTTTTTGACTGACGATGTTTTAAAACAATGCTTGTTAATGAAGGGCTTTACAGAAGGTGAACAAAACTCTGCTCAGCAATGGCTGAATCATCTCTAGTTTCACAAACACAGTACAGTCACCATCTCTAAAGTATCTGCATTTCAGCGTTTCCCCTTGTACCTCCCTCTAATCCAGAGTCTTGTTCTCTCTCAGGGGAGTCTGTCGCGCTGCACCCTAAGATTACTCTGTTGGTAAAAGCCAGGTTGCTGCATTTTGTTCCCGCCATCCATTAGAGGGATGTTCTCTCAAGAGGAAAACAACACAGTATTTGTGGGGAGGGGTGATCTGCAGTTGTAATAAGTGACTTTTATTGATTTTAGATATGAAAATCAAGATTGTCAACAGAAAGCCTAGACATTCAAGGGAATTTGTTTATTAAAACATAAATGTATCATAAACAGCATCAATAGAGCAGAACTTTTCAAATGCTCACCAAAGACACTGAACTTGATGTTGAATTTATTTATTTGTACAGTATTACAGATTCTGTATGATACCAGCATCTGGTATCTGTCGATACTAAATCATAACTTCAGGCAATAATACCATAAACAGCCTTTGGACAACTGAAGAAGAAGGGCTAGGATTTCTAAGATTTCTTTTAATTATGATTAGTGTGATTATTATTATGTTTCTTCAGCTACTAGCGGTTTTGATTTTCATTATTAAGGTTAAGTATATTAACACTTTTTACATGCATTCATTAGTTTTTACTACTTCTCACATGCCACTTATGTACTGTATAGATTGTGTTGTTTTCTCCCAGACCCAGCCTTTCAACCGTATATAAAAAATATGAAATATTTAAATCTTAAATAAATTATTTCATTAAAAAAAAAAACAACAATGAAAATATAAAGAATTTATTAATTCCTGTAACTTAAATATGCACCAAGGCCAAAAAAAATTTAACTAAAACTGTAACCAAAAAAATATAATATATATAACTTGAATGTCATGTAAGTTTTTACGCTTTGGAAAAATGCATCTACCAAATGTATTAATGTAAAATAATCATAAAGCTAACATGCTGATAACAATTTTTTTAAGGTCCAATTCTCACTATTAACTATTACAACTGCCTCTATAAACTCCTAATTACTGCTTATTTAATAGTTAATAAAGTAGTTGTTTCAGCTTAGGTATTGAGTAAGATTAAGGATTAAGAATAATGGGCATGCAGAATAAGACATTAATATGTGCTTTATAATTCTTTGCATTAAAATATTTGAAATGTTGAACTGACCTGAATATCAACACATTGTTCTTTGAGTCAAATAGCAAAATTTGTGAAATTATGTTGCACCTAAATTATACCATGCAGCTACAATGCAAGCATCACATGACTGTAAAGAAAGTAGAAACTGATCAGAAAATAAATTAAAGTCTTCGTAGAAATAGCAAGTTTCCATTGTGTCCACAAATGGCCTTGTAAGTTTGAAATATTGTAATCCGGTGTACATCAAGCTTTAATCAAAGCCTTCATGCAAGGGTTCACAAAACTATATGATGTTGCGAATCATAAATTCCCATTTCAGCTCACTCTTCTTCATGCTGAATTAATTTTGAGAGTCTTTACTACTGCATAATTTAGGGTTGTAAGAATGCATTCTTTATTAACCTGCTATAGGGTACACCTTCATGCCAAGGATGAAAGTCTCCCTGAAGCTTTGCATTGGTAAAGCTGGATGCCCTGTGGAGAAGATCTAGGTTGGATAGATGGGTTGTTTAAATAAGGTCTGGATCACGATTGATTGATAGATGATGTGCTTGTTGCAGTGGTGAAAACTTAAAGGAATAGTTCACTCGAAAATGAAAGATCTGTCATTATTACTCACCCTTGTGTCGAGTCAAACCTGTATTCAGTATTTCATTTATAGGCCTATAGTCGCTCTATAAAGCGACTAAATGGTGGCATTTTGGCTACTGTTTTTTTTGGTCTGCTGCCCTTCATGTAGCTTGTGAGAAACATCAAAATGTCAATCACTCCAAATGCTGAACAAAGCAGCGTTACCTGTTAGACTCGACGGCAAGCTCAGAGCAGGTGCATTTAAATTATTATAGTATAAAATCACTACACCTTTACAGATGTTACTGTGTTTGCGTTAATAGCACTAAATTTACATCTGAATCCCAACTCAGATCAGTGCTTTACTTGCAAATGTAACATTTTCATGAGGATAAAATTATGTAATATTTTACTTGCAACTGTGCTTATTTGTGAATGAAATACAAAATTAACCGCCTTCTGAAAAATAATAAAGCCTTGTGCACTTGTAGTGTACTTTAACCTCCAAAGCTCTTCTTGCAGATAATATAACATTAACGAACAAAATACAACTTTCATGACTGTTTCCTAACACACTTAAGTACACTTAAAAAAAAAATCAAATCATGCACTTTGTAATGTCAGATTAATTAATTAATAAACATAGATAATAAAAAAAACAACAATTGACAACCCACATCAATATAACAATCATTATATAAGATTTTTCATTTCATTAGGATTAAGGGATCTAAAATATGGTCAAAGCAGAATAAACCACTAATATGTGCTTTCTATAAGTACTAATAAACAGCCAACATGCTAGTAATATGCATGCTAGTAAGCAAAATAGTTAATAGTGAGAATTGGTCCCTATAAAGTGTTGCCCAGTCAGGTCATGTCTTCACTCATAAAGGAAATTTGCAAAAAAAAAAAAAAGTATAATTTTATTATTTATTTGTGTTTAATTATTATAATTAAATTCTTTCTGTACTGCACTTGCATAATATAAAAAGTAGACATGTCAAGCTTTCTATAGATATATCTCTCATTTCTCTGTGTTGAGTATTTGCTGAGTTACAGTTCATTTCAAATGACGCCATTTGTAAAGGAAGATCAGCGCAGACAAAGGCTGGAGACAGCGCACCTTGTTTGTTTCTCTTTATTTTGTGTGTATACAAATAAAAGTAGACCCTTTTATGTGTGTATACAAATAAAAGTAGACCCTTTTACAGATTTGATTGATGTATTGCTCTTATCTGTACGATCAAAACTGAAAGTGTAATTTAAGTTCTTTTCGGGGTTAGCCTGCGTATACGCGGGCTAACGCGTATACGCGGGGATCGACATCCAAAGGGTTAAACTTAGGTATATTTTAAATCATTAGGTTTTTAAATAATCTATTGTCATGCTAAAAGAAGCACACTTTTTTGATGTATTGACTAAACGTACTAAAGCACATATGAAGTATTTGGTTATGACTTTAACTATAGTGTGTTATTTCAGTATTAAATAAAGTTAAATATAATGTGAATGCACTAAATTGAAACTTCATCACTACAATGACAGAATTGTGAAATGACGTATAAAGCACTGAAGTTGGTCCAAAAAAATAACAGTTCAACTAACTACATTTAATATAAATTTAAACTATAATAAAATTTCATTGAATTCAAATTAACCCAAAAACATTCATTTTGCACTTATGTTCTTTTAAAATGTCTTATTTCCATTCCAAGTATTCTTTTTTTTTTGTAATTATGGTACTATTTTTATTTTATTTTTTACAATGGAATACTTATTATTTTTATAGTTTCTCTCTCCTTTTTTATAGACCTCAGATTGGTGTGCTACCATGTCAGTCTGGAGTTCTAGAAGGAGGAAGATAATCAATGAATATCGACTTCAAATTTTCATCTCTATCATATGGATTTAGAAGAATACATCACAACGTCATTTTGGATCTGAGATGAGTTCACTACGAATTGTATGTAGAGGGTGTAAGTAAATCCTTTCCAGTGAACTATTTCATATTCTAAATCAACGTGTTTGTTTTTTTTGTATTTTTTCATACCAGATAGGGGAAACGCCCAACGCAGAGTTAATGTTCCTCTGATCACATTCTCTAAACAATGGAGGGCATGTTGTGTGTGGAGCCCACGAGAGGGTTTGTTTGGTGTTGTGCGCACTGCTCGCAGTTGGAGTTACGAGCCATCTGACCTCACTCGTTAGGATGTGTAAACTACACTGATGGGGCCTCTCTCTGCTCCTTTTGTTTCTCTGCCTTCTGTCTGTCACTCACTGCCTTGTTATTGAATTTAAAACAAGTAGAGAAAGAGAGGAGAAGACGACGATGAAAAAAAAAAGAAAAACTGGGAGGAAATACTTTGGAGTATCCCACAGAGAATATAACCTCATTTCTGATGGTGTCCTAGAAACATAAATCTCATTATAATTTAGAACATCAAGACATCTACTGTGGAGTAACACAAAATCATGATTAAAAGATAAAAAGATTTAAAACTAAACACATTGGAAAATTCAAACAACTTCAATCTCTATACATATGCATAGAGAACAAGATTCGGCTACCGCTAACTGAGGCTGCATGAGAAGGAGGGGTTTGGGGGTCTAGTCTCAATCTTTGAAAACTTTGCAAAAATAACTTGCGATGTTGTTTGTAGCTGTCACAGATTTGGACCCAAGTAAGGATTCCTGTTTTTATGCTGCTTAATTAAAATATCTGCATTTGCTTTCTGTGCTTCGTGCCAAAGCACCGCTCAATGAAAACACAGCTAACAAGATATCCAACCCTCATTACTTACTTTCTTGAATTAGCTGGTATGAAATAGAAGTTTGCAGGCAAAACATGTTTTGTAATATAATCCATTGCCTTTCTCATTGTATTTTTCACCATTTTGTTGCTTATTGTACGGCTTGATTTTTAAAAGTGTTCTCAGTAAGAGACACAAAGCTCATTTATGAGCTTGGAGAGCTGAATGGAGATTTCCTTCTTCCTAAATGTTTCCCATAACATTTTTGGCCACAAAAGAAAACTCTGTTATCCTTTACCGTTACAACGTTTCGAACCCCTTGGCTTTCTGTTTTTCATAACGCACACAAAGTTGAAAAGGAGGATGGGTCTCTTTCTCTTCAGATGACTTTGAATATACACTTTTAAAAATAAAGATTCCACAAAAGAGTGTTCAGAAACAAGGTCAGTCATAGAGACATTTTAAGAACATTTTAATAATCTAAGAACTTTTTACTGAAAAAAAAAAAAAAAACTTGTGCAATTAAAAGGTTCCATGGAGGTTAAAGCTTCTTCGTGGAACTAACCGATTCTAATAAAGAACCTTTATGTTTAAGAGTGAAGTCATATCTATTATTATACTTTAGAAACACTCTAGGGAACACTACTCACTATTAAATTACTTGCTTACTAGAATGCATATTGACTAGAATATTGGCTGTTTATTAGTACTTATAAAGCACATATTAATGCCTTATTCTGCATAAAAACACATTCTAGATCCCTTAGACCTACCCAATACCTGAACAAAACTACTACAACAACTACCTTAATTATTATCAATAAGCAGCCAGTAGGATCAATAGATCACTGTCAGTAGTTTATTGAGGGAAGAACTCTTAGGTTGAGTACAGTACATGATGACAGCATTTGCTTCTTTTATCATGTCAGAATAAAGTTTTGGACTGATGCATGCAACACCGTGCTGAGTGGCAGTAAACAGCTTGAAAGATCAAAAACAAATTTTTTATATAACTCAGACTGGATTCATCTCTGAAAAAAGAAAGTCATAGACACTTTTTTTGGATGGGCGCTTTTTATTTAACTTCTTTTGGATTGATGCATGCAACACCCATTTAATGGCATTAAACAGCTTGAAAGATCAAAGACCATTTTTAATATAACTCAGATTGGATACGTTTGAAAGAAGAAAGTCATATACACCTAGGATGACTTGAGGGTGAGTAATTTTATGGGCTAATTTTCATTTTGTATCTAAAACTAACCCTTTAAGTTATCTCGTGAACTACATAAACACACAAATGTGATTCTCGGTGGCTCTCAGCTACAAAAACCATACATGTCTTCTTATGCTGATAGGGACACTAGTATACCGTTATCTCTGAAGCCTGAATTCCCCTCTGTTGTTTGTTGTTTTGTTGCATCTTTGTTATGTGTTTTATCATAAGGAAACAGAGCACAGCTGGGTCTTGGTGAGTCTATAAGAGTGGCAGAATCCACTGTTCAACGCTGTCCTCTTACATTCTGTTTATCTGGCTAAAACCACTAGAGTATAAATTACTCTTTGCTAACCCGAGCTACTAGATAAAATATGTTCCCCTCTGAAAACTCTTCACAATCAACTATTGAGGATGTGGAGGGTTAGGGCTCTATCTATTAGGTCTGCTGTATGGAAATCAGTGGCGAGCTTTGCCTTTTCAGTATGTGTGTGCAAGTGAGAAAGAGAAAACAAAAGACTATATTAACAGCTGGGAAGAGGAAATGAAAATATGGCCCCCGAACTGTTTTTTCTCAAATAAATATTACAGTAACTCCAAAAAGCATTTAGGGATTGTTCAGCCAAAACATGAATGCCCTGTCACGTATTTACTCCCTCTAACCTAGTTTCCAATTCTGTATGAACTTTATGAAGACATTTTTACAAAAAATATCAAAGGAAGTGTCATCTCCAGATAGAAAATTACGAACCTTGTATGAAAAGTGAACTGACACCCAGAATCAGTGAGTGAATCATTTCTTTTTAGTCAGTTATTTTCAATGAACCAAGGTGACTTGGTTCACAAATTTATTCACTGAAATTACTTCACAGATTTCACTCACAAATCAACTTCAAAGACAAAACAGAATGATTCACTCACTTAAAATCAACTCAATTCTCAAAGACTCCAGCTGCAGCAGTTCTCGTTTCAATGAAAGATTATCAATGAATAACAAATTAAATGTGAAAAAAATCCTGACAAAAAAAAAAAAAAAAAAAAAAAAAAAAAAAACATGACAATATGGTTCTGTGTCACTTTAATTGTATAAGTAAATATTCTTCAAAATATCAAATTACAAGAAAGAATGTCAAACAGGTTAGGGCTATTCCTAAAAGGGTTCATCTGCACAGTGACAATGACAAGGCCTGGCCTGTCAAACTGACACAAGTCTTCAAACTGATAACCCACAGAAAGGGGTTTTCTAAGGAAATTTCATCTAGTAAGCTGCATGCAATTGAAAAAGCCTCTTTGGATCCATAACACCATCATTATGGTGTGCGGTAACATCGCTGCCTTATTCACCCTACCTTCCATTATCTGAGTAATGGAAGTTAACAGGCTAAAGAACTATTTGTAATTATTCGAATTACTGATGAGGACAACAGCAAATAAGTGGTTTCAGAGTTGGGCTTCTGTTTAGTAAAAGCTTGATTTGCATAGATGATCACATAAATACTGGGCTATAACATAATTTAAATGTCCATTCGGAACATTCTCTCTTGAAAAAAAAGAGAAAAAAAAAAATGAAAAAATGGCTCATTTAGAAGCTGGCTGGGCTGTTCCACAGAACCGCAGTGTTTTTGTTGCCTTTTTTGCCTTCCATTTCACATCCTAAATGCTCCTTCTCCATTATTCACAATTATCCAATCAGTTTCCCACCACCTACTTGCCCAAAACTGGGGCCTTTTGCAGGGACAGATGTGCTCGCCAGCCTCCCAAACCTCTTAGTGCATCAGATGACTTGAAATGACTTTTAAAACTTTATTTATTTATTCAAAAATCGTAATAATACATTTTCCTTTTGCAGTAACGCGGCTCCATCAGTCTCTAATGCCACCAGGGCGACCAGATGTTTTTTCCCAGCCATTTATGGCGTTCCCAATATCTCTCTTTCCTCTCTCTTGCACACTCTTTGTCTGTTTCACTGTCTCTTTATTTTTGCCTTCAGCTGTTTTCAGCTTGTTACTCTACTCTCTTTGTGTCCTTCATGTTCTGATATTGTAATTCTGTATCTTATCTGGCATTTGGGCATGATTGCGAACTCTTGGCCTTTATCTGATTAATCTGATTGCCAGAAATTCACATATACTGTATGCATAACCTAGGTGACTTTGTTTCTGTTTTCTATTCACTGCAGTGCCATTGCTATCTGCTGCATTTGGACATGTGGTGGGCATCTGAAATTAATTAATTGTGTGTCGTCGTCACAATAGTTATAACAAGTCTTTAAGAAACATAATGAAATGTTAATTGTCAAATTACGTAAATATTGCATTAAATGTATTGCGTTAAGCTTATTTAATGTATCTCAGTAAAATCAATCAACACTAAATGTTGTTAATTTTGATAAACCTCAAATGAGTTTGTTCAAAAGTTGTTCATATCAATATACATAAAAGTGTTTACATTTAAGATGCTGTTGTAGATATTGTATCAGTGTCTAGATGTATGCTAGAACTGCACTTTAACACACACTAGTCTCTTCTGTGGTTAAAACCTCATGCTTTTGCTGATCTAAAGGGAGCTGCCTGTATTTCACATGTTTGTGATAAATAAGAGATGAAGAGTGCATGCAGTGAGTAACACCACCGGCAGGAGTTATTTACAGATATACTAATGCACTGCTGGTATCACTTCACAGTGGCATAGTCCACTCCATAAAATACTCAAAGAGTTGTAGGCAAAATTTACAAAGTTTTGACAACTCTTCACATAAAAAAAATATATGTCTCTCTTCCAGTTTTGATAACCTTAAACAGAAATCCTGTTCACCATGCATAATCCATCTAACCATCTATAATCCAGCTAATGCACCTCTTCACATCCATAATGCATCTTTCATTTCAAATTCCTTTCCAGTCATCCATCCATCAAACCTCAGAGGCTCTTTCGCAGCACTAGAACTACACATGCAGCTCTTTGTTTGCTTTACATCCAATGAGCTCTCAGGACTTTTAAGATCATACTTGTTTTCGAGTGTAAAGAATCACCCAGAGAGAAAATCAGCCCTGGCTTGTTTTCTCATTCATTTATAGCTTTAGTTAATGGCTGTCCAGAGCATTAGAGTGTCCTGTTCAATAAGTCATTTCAGAGGAGGGTCTACAGCGTTTGGTTGCTGGTTTTCAATTTCCCGACTTCCACACAGGAGTTTGGACGTTACCCTTAGTATTTACTTCGTACGCATCGCCAAACATTGTTCGAGTACAATTATAACCAAATTGTAAAAATAACAAAACTCAAGGCAGCTTTCACTTAGATAGACTAACTGCAAACTTTGAGGGAGATATCGAAAAGAAGTTCAGTGTACAGCAAAGAAAAAAAAAATTGTCAATGGTGCACTGTTATGGATTTTTATGCCACGAACTGGCAGATTTTGTAAAAGAATGAGAAAGCATACTTTTAAGATGTGATGTACATCTTCTTATGAACAAAGCAAAAACAGCAGCATGAAATGTAACAGATGTTATGATAAGTAAAAATGATTGTGATCACCCCTCATATCTAAGGCCACGGAGCACTTAACACAATTTAGTGAAAAGCTCACCTGATCTTTTACCTCATTGCATACTTTTCTTTCTTTTTTCTCTTTCTCCAAAGATGGTGGCCCGTTTTGCTCATGCTACCAACAGGGATTTATCCTCACTGCCTCTGTCAAAGTGCCTAGGGGCAAATAGAAAATAGAGGTCTTCGAAAATGGTGTCTTCGTACAGTGAAAGGCTTTCAGCTACACACACACAAGGCCAGTGTAAAAAACAGAGTTAAAAGCCCTCTGTATACAAAAGCAAAAAAAAGAGGCACTTTTATTGAAGAGAAAAAAAGAACTATATGTTGGTCTGCTAAGGGTGGTCTAGACTAGAAAAAAAAATGCTGTTGATGGATACAACGTTAATTTTAAAGCTCACAAATATGTTTTTTATTTGTCTAAATAAATTTAAACAGAATAAATGAAATATGATGTATAAGCATCTAGTCTACATTACCAATATGAACATCTACAAATGCATGAAGAAATCATTCAATCTATTTGTCCATCTTCTGCTCATTCGTATCAGCAGATTTGTATACAACCCTGGTTGTTTGGCCTTATATGTTTTCAATCATTAAATAATTTAGATTTTTTATTACTTTCATTTTTCATTTACTGGGATAGTTCACATGAAAATTAAAATTTCAGTCATCATTACTCAACCTAATGTCACTGTTAAACAAACAGTGCAATCCACTGATCACACGGCACTTCTATCCCTCACAGCCCTAGTTTACATTCTATTTAGGCGGAAAGATGCTAAATTAATTTGTTGGCCAAATTTTGGATGGAAGCAAATCATGTTGTGTCATTTTAATGTCTCTTCTGATTTTTCTATATTTGTAGAACTGTGCCTAAAAAAAAAAAAAACTTTTTTAAAAATCGCATTACTTGGTTTGCAAACTTTATTTTGCATTTATTGTGAAGGCTCAGTTTTTCTTTCTTCCTCTGAAAGACTGTCAGTTTTGGAGGCAAACATTACACAATTTTAACAAAATTAAACTGCTTTCATTTATAAGTCAAAATCTCAGCAGTGTCCAAATCATGGAGGGCCTCTGTACTGCAGAGTTTGTTTCTAACCCAAATTGTCTAGTTCGATTTTAGCGGAGGATGTCCCATTTCACTCAGTTTGCTGAAATCTTGCCCTCTTCTGACTGAGGTTCATCACTCTTACCAATTAGGAATGAAAGTTTGGATCAAACTCGAGCAGAAGTCAGTTCTTCAGTGCAAGAAGCAGCTCTTTCGCTGGTCAAGGCCATCCAAGAGACTGCCTTCTATTATTTTTAGACTAGTTAGGCGTTTGTGTAAGAGTCAGCAAGGCCATTAGCTCAGCGAGGAGTTTCAGTCGGTGAAGCTGTTAACACCCACCTGCTGAGAGATGCAGCAGCACACAGAAGCAAATGCTACAAAAACGTTACTGCAAAGACGGCAAGTTTAGTAGAAAAAAAAAAATAAAAATACAAAAAAGAACACACGAAATACTGAAATGTGCTATTGCTAGATGGCATAGTCAAGGACTGGAAAGATCTTCCTAGCATGAAATTTTCAGTGCAGTCTTTGTGGGGATTTGAAAATGTGTTTCACGTTAAAATCCAGGTCTTGGTCGTATTAAACATGCTGCTTTATTCCAACCTGTGTTCTCTACACCTTTCCAACCCCTTCACTTCCTCCTTCTCATCATCTTCTGCCCCTTCACCTCCATCCTGTCCACCTCTAAAAGTGCCTCAGGACCTGAGAAAAGAAGCACCTGCTAATGATATCTTGCGTGCTGCAGTGGGCACAAGAACATCTTTAGCAATTTCCTGCCTCTGATCAGATTCGCACTTCAAACACTCATGAATTTCTTGCACACACCCCGCCTTGCCCCTGAACACTTGACAGACCATGTGTAGAGGAGGAATCCGTAGCAGGGGATAAACCAGGCTCAGCAGCATCGAGGAGCTCTTTGTGCTCGGCCTGCCCCACTGTAGAGCTGCCTGCTATGCATGATCAGCTTTGGCAGAGTCATGGCAAAGTGGACCACTTCATCCACCAAGCCCAAGGCCAGGACTGAGACTAAGAACCAGCCCTATGGGAACTACACCATCCCATCACAACCCACAATGCATAATCTGCCACTACATGTATTCCGGTTAGGTGGACAAACAGAGAAACAGGAATTCACTAAACAAATAAAATATACGTAGGGGCAAATAAGGTACAAGGATAAATAGAATGCAAATGAATCACAAAACAATCAATAATATACATTTAGAAAATGGATAGTGTGAATTGCCAATTCATGCAGACTTTACCGTCACTGTGTATTTTAATTAGACTCACAGATTGCACCTTATTCACAAAGTTCAATGCTATTTGCCTGGTGCAATTAACATTGCACTATTACTGCCAACTGAAAGTGAGTGTTAAACCCAAATGTAACACATTAACCAATTAACATGTAAACATGCTGGACGAAGCCGAGCTACAATCTATCTAGGTCTGTTAGTCCAAAAACCAGATGATTTCAGTCAGACTGAAGCTTTTGCGTGACATTTTAAAAAAGACAAATTATTGCTTTAGTCCAAACAAAATTAAATCTGTAAAGTGCATGGAACTGAGTGATGTTGGTCAATTTGGTTCTCTCTTAAAATGCTACAGTCAGAAGAAAATTGCAAAAAATGTACCTTTAGGGGTATAACAACTTGTCAAAGAGATAGCATTGTACCTTATTTGCCCCTAAAAGGATCATAGTAGTACCTTAAGGGTACAAATTACCAACCCATTCTCACTCCCAAGGCATCAAAAAACTGAAGTATTGCATTTCTTAGATGCTAAAGGTACCCCAGGTGTCACACTATATTGACGAACAAGAATTCCACTGCTTTCAGTTGCTTGCCTTTTGTGCATCAGATCAAGACACATTTAATTATTTGCATGCATTTGTAAAATAATAATTTTTATGTATAGTTATACTTTCATACACATCTTTAAGCATCTAACCCCACCTTTAAATCTAATAACTACTCAACAATATAAAACATATCCTTACGCTATATCCTGTGTTTTATATTGACAAATGGATAGGTAGGGGTTGGGTTGGGTGCTCAGAAATGTCTAGAAAAAAGTGCAGTGCAAATAAAATCATTGTGACTGTTTGAATTGAAAATCATACTCCAACATGTGCATTATAGTGACAAAATTATACCCCAATATAAAAGTTCATGACAATGACTTTCCCATGCCTTTCACATTTGTTTTTGGGATGTGCACAGTTTCTCATTGAAAGCAATGGAGTTTCCTGGTTTGTCGCTATAGAGACGCCTAGGGGTACCTTTAGTGTCTTAAAGGCACAGTGTGTAAGAAAATATCCAAAAATCACTGTTTTGTTTACTTGTTTACTTATATTATCCCAAATGTTTCCAACAATGTTTAAATCCAGAAAGTAAAAATCCCAATTTTATCCAGTGAAATGGTTCAAGTCATTCACATATACAGTGTGTTTAAAGGTGTTTGACCATGCTTCAGTTCTTGATACCTTGGGAGTGAGGTTAACATTACTACTCTAAGTTAATAATATGCATATTTTAAGGGTACTGTAGATAAGGGTTAGTCAAATTAGTCATTTTTATGGTACTGTCCCAGTGACTGTTGTCCAACTAAACCTAAAAATTTTGCACTTTTTTCTAACAGTGTAGATTTTTTCATTAATTGCTTGTTGGTGTACCAAAGTTGGAATATATCTTTCATTCACATCAACTAAACAAACTTTGACGTCAAACATTTGATGTCAGATTTGCACCAAAAGCTCTAATAAGGACTATTATCTCACTAGCTCACATGCAATCAAATATATACAAAGGTTATGAGAGGAAGAGAGCAGAAGAGATCGAGACACAGGGGGCTGTAGGGAACTCTACTGAGGTTTGTTTGTATGTTTCCAGGCCTCATCACTACAACAAAAAACAACAAACACAAACCATAAAAACCACTCAAATAAGACGGCACGTGAAGAAAGCAGATCACACTGAGCATCCCTATATTCCCAGCACACTAATTTGGGAGGAAAATTCACTGGCCCAGTACAGAGTAATGGAGAGATTCAGGGAAATAATTTGCACACACAGATTTGAGGCGTTCTGAGAGCGCATGCACACACACCTGTACACCAGGGTGGTCGAAATCAACTCGAGTCAAGAGGGACTAGTTGAGCCTCTTACAATTCAACTCTAGTTCTTCATCTGCACTTTTACAAATCCACTACTCTCTACTCTAAAAGCTTCTCAAAAAACAGAAATGTCCGGCTTTTGTACTGTTATATTAGTGAATGCCAGCGCAGTGGTGTACCTCTAAAGATTGCCATGAACAAGCATTCAGAGAGCCAGAGAATGAAAAGGCTTTAGAAGCAAGGCTCTTCAAGGTATTTTGTCTCTCAATCTAGATTGATTCATAAGCTCAGATGTGCAAAAGAGTGCTATTGAATAGCATAAAAAAGCAAGACCAAGTGTTTTTACAAGACCATGTTCTTTTTTTATGTTAAAGCTAAACTGTGGAATTTCTGTGCCACCAGATTCAAACAGAAATGCAAAAAAAAATGCCTGTTATACTGTATATAATAATGAACTGCCCTTGTCTGTCAAAAGGTCAGAAAAACTGGTAGTCCCCCCTCAGATTGATGATATTGTTTGAGCTAAAAATAATTTTTAATTTCAATAAAAATAAATAAACTGAATATTCAGTTTCATCTGGAAATGTCATATATCTGTCAAAGTTTGCAAAAATGCCCTTTCACTTAGACTTAGATTTATTCATGATTATTTTTACCTACTGTAGTACTACTAGTGTCTATTTCATAGTTTTTTCATTTATTTTAGTTTTTAAACATAACTTTTTAATTAAAATGATAATATAGCACTTGGACATTTCAAGTAAGACAGGAAGATTGATTAATTTAATTTAAGCTACTAATTTATTGTTACTTTTAGAACAATCACGTTTTTCATGCACTATTTAACATTTTTGATGTACCGTAGTTTGATAATTCTCTCTAAGTAACAAGTCATTTTTAAGATTTTTATGTTTTAAGATTTTTAGTGCTATTTAGTGCTATTTATCCTGGGGGAAAAACCAATTACGGAGCAGATTTCTTGCTGTTTAATTGTGGTATTGTGTTTTTCTACTATTTTATTTAGACATTTGCTGAATACTGTTTTTCGTGTTTCACTGAGTGGTGTGCTTTCATAATGGATTCAGACCTTTATGTTGAAATAACTGTTGTTTATACACTACTGTTCAAAAAGTTTGCTCAGTAAGATTTTTTGGATAGAAATTAATACTTTATTCAGCAAGGGTGCATTAAAAGAATGACATTTATAATGTTATAAAAATTTATACTGTAGATTTATATAATTATATTTACTTTCTATTCATCAAAGATTCAGGGATAAAGCATCACAGTTTTCTGTTCTTAAGCAGTAATTCATATTACTGACCATATTAGAATGATTTCCGCAGGACCATGTGACACTGTAATCATGTCATGTATTTAAAATAGAAAGCAGTTATTTAGAAATTTAATAATAGTTAAAAATATAACTCTACATTTTTTTACTGATTTATTTATTTTATTTATTTATTTTTCAAAATAAATTCCGCCTTGATGAGCATAAAATGTTTTCTTTGACAAACATTTCAAAATCATGCCAACTTTAAAACAGTGGTGTAGCAATAAAATACCAATATAAAAGTGCTATAAAATATTTTAAATAAAAATAGAACAAGACTTCAGTAGTCCAATCATGACTATAAGAACAGCAGATTCAACCGAACCCTGTGAAGCATCATCAAGGTTGGCAAGGACACACGTAGACACCAGCATACAATCCATAAGCATACAATCTGACATCTATGCACTTGTCAAATGGCATATCCAAGGTTTAAGTCACCGGGGCTAATGCAAACTATTAATTACAAGCTTGGGGTGGCATTTAAAGAGTGGGGAAGAGGTTGGCCTGTTTCACTCAGCCGTTACAATAAGCATATTAAAGATTTAACAGCATCGTTGTGAGCAGTGAGTCATTCCCTCCAAAAACCCCTGATAAATGATCTCCTTTATTTCACAACATCAGAGAACAAAGACAACAGATGGAAATAGAATACTATGTCGACAACTAAAATTATATTTTTCCCACTGAGAGTTATGAAGATAAATATGGAGTGACACAGCAGCAGCCGTTTTAAAGTGCATCAGCTGAAGCATTATAACTAGTTTAATCTGGGTTTGCCTGCATTTAACCACGAGAAATTTGTATAAAAAAAATAAACAACAAATCCTCAGCACATATCATATCCGTTACAGTACAGCAGCTTCTGTAAGAGTCAGTAGCATTTTGACAGGGTCATTCTGTGTTGTGTGAATACAGCTCTTGATTAATGTTTGAAGCGGTTTTTCGAGCTTTGTCCATCCTCAAAAAGATGCCCTCTGTCACTTCTTAATCATCCTCTTTTTCTTCTTTCTCCTTTTCTGCAGTGTTGTCGCTGTCAAACTCTGTCAAATCAGAAAGCATTTCTGTGCTTTCACCATTTAACTCCGTTCTCTCTGTATACGGCCTCGCTCTCCCTTATCCGTCTCATCTTGTCTCTCTGGCCAGCTTCTTGCTGATTTACTACTAATCTGTTCATCAGACCGTCCCTGTCGTCCCTGCTAAGTGACCAGATGTCTTCTGACCAAAGGCTGTGTAAGCTGAGGAGGACATGCTGCCTGTGTTCTTGTATTAGTTAGAGTTGTTTACAGGCATGGTGAAAAATATAATGGGGGTGTGGTCTGGTCGAACTTTTGGGGTATAATCATTATATTTTAAACACCATGTCTTCACCAGGCATTAATCTAAATGCAAAATTCGTGTTCAAGCCACATGAATTAATGATTGGTTCTACTGGTTGCATCAGCAGCGGACTAAACAAAATGCACAACTCAAATTACACTAAATAAATAAAAATGGCTCCATTGTTTGTAAATTGTTACATTTAAGGAGCTTTTTGTCCACATCATCTGACACTGTAAAAAGTAATGAGAAAAAAAAAATCACTAGTTTTAAATAACTATTTGATTTGAATGAATCCAGTTAAATTTCGATGCATCCACGCTGTGAACATTTTTCAGAATACCTGACAAACCCAAACATGTTTTATAGTGGGTAAGGCAATCACAATTCAAAACCTCCACACAGATTTTAAAGACTCGTAAATAATTGCAGTAAGCCCAGTAATTAATATTTCTTAAATGCAAGAGTGTGTTCTAACTGTAATAATAATGTGCCTGCAATATGACACAGATTTTAATCATCTCCCCCTCTGCGACAGATATGAATTCAAACTCAGTCCTGAAGAAACATACTTCCGTATTGGATTCTGGTAAGAGAGAGAGGAAATGAAGAGAGACACCGGAAAGTAAGATGAGAAACTGAAAAACTTCCTGCACTCCCTTTGTGAGCTCTGTATGCATTGACGCAGTAAGTGGTTGGAGCATTTGAGTGGTTCTCTGTTTTGGGCATTCTCCAGAGCTCTTCAGTGCCCACCAATACTCTATATCACCATTTCTGAGAGGCTCTGAAAATGTAAGTTAGCTTTATAACCATTTAGCTACATTAATATTCATTAAAATGGCATTTCTGAACCTAAATGCTAATTACAGCCAGATGGACAGACGCATTCTACATTTTTGTTGTTGTTGTTTACTTTCTTGTTAACTGAAAACACATTTTGACAAATGAAATGCTGAGGTGAAAAAAAAAACAAAGGCTTTTTGGAGTTTTTAAAGGATTGCCAAAATGTGTGTGGTGGTGACGAGCAGGGCCAGGTTTAACATTTTTGGGTCGCCCATCCAAATTTTCGTATTTGAGATCAGACTGGAACCTCACTTGGGATTTATTGTGGGTATAATTTAGCTAACCAATAAAATAAATAAAATAAAAAAATAAATGTGCAGAACAACAGATTCCTCCAGTCTCTAATGGCCAGCCGGGGGGGGCAGAATTTTTAATTCAGTGCCCTGAATCTTTAAACCACAACATTACTTCCCCAACTTGGTTTCCCCAAACAACAATCCAATCAATCCTAATGGACAAAATCAAGTCCCACCCTACTTTTCTTTTGTTGTTGTTTTTTTTTTTTTTCCAAGAAGCCATTTCATCTCCATTTCATGCAACTTGTGTAACATTAAAGGTGATGTATGTACGTTTTTGACTTCTCTAAAGCATAAAAATATCATAATATGTTTGCAGATATTTAAGAAACATGCTAAGTTAACATACTTGTTTATCTGAAAAACAATGCTACAGTCAGTTATTCTCCTTTGAAAATGTGCGTTCCGGGCCAGAATGTCGATCTTTGTTTTGGTTTGTTAAACCCGCCCACTGCCAGTTTACCCAATTGTATCTTGGCAACCTGGGTTGCCAGTTGACAGAAAACACAGCGTATTTCATTTCATTCATCATCAATTGTGCTTTGTTCCTGTTTGGGTCATCAATCTGGCAACCTGCGTGTGCATCAAGTCTGAAGACGAGGGGCCGGGTGAAAAAAACCCTGTTCAATATTTTGAATTTGGACTGCAATACCTAGTTCAACCACTCGGTGTCAATCCTACATACAGCACTTTTAAGAGCAGGTCATATGGGTTTTTGAAAAATATCTCTTTTGCAGTTTATAATGTAGCTATCCTTAAATGAAAACAATCTGCAAAGTTATTAATCAGAAAAGTGCATGATAAATAAAGATATTGTCTCACAAAAGAGAGAGTCGGTTCTGCACTAAGCCTTAATGAGTAAATCATATTTTTTAATCTTTTTACCTGTTGCGTTATCTCGTCACTTCCAGGTAACACATTTGCATAATCCCCACCTGCCATAAAATATAGACAGAGTCTGACCTGCCACAAACCTTCCGCTGGTTGGTGTGTTTTACATCGTGTTTAAGAAGGCGCTGTGTTCAAAGGATACCACAGAAATACAATTGAACCTTTTGTTGTGTGCATGTCATTTTGCAAGGACTGATTCTCTAATCTTGCCTTTATCTTCGTTGACTTCTTCTGTCTTCTTAATTTGGACTAACAAACTCGAGGTTGAGAAAATCTGAATGTGAGGAGCTTGTCATAGTAACATTCGTATTTGTAAGTTGAAATTTACCTTCACAGCTCTGATGTGAAGAGCTGAATCTTTCAATTTGCACACACACACAGACAATGATCAAAGAAACACCCGTGTTTTTTAATTGGAAGTTATGTAGATTAATAGTTACAAATATATGAAAATGACATTCACATAAAGAAAATGGTATGCACAAATGTTTATGACATATTTACTTTTGCACTTTACTTCAGTTTTTGCTATATACCTATTGCAGCTTTAGGTTTTTACTGAATTAGTTCTGATGATTAAGCTGTGAGAGTGTGAACCCACTATTTCCTAAGAATGTGTTGATTATTGTATAGTGATGTTGTTCTAATTACTTTGTTTAATAATTAAAAGAATGTAGTGTTGCACACAGACTTTCTAATCATTATTTAATGAGAGTGCTGTTTATTGTGGTGCACCGGCGGATTATATAGGGTTAATGCAGGAGAGACAGGCTAGTTAGGCTGGTGCTCAATGTTAATGGTAGCTTTTGGCTAGCTAGCTCAAGGACTCCTACTGTGCCTTGTCACAAGGCTGGCCCAGCTGACCAATCAGAGAAGAGTAGGGTTATGGAAGGGGAGGGTTTGCTCGAACTTGCGCTGGAGCGAATCATTTCAAAATCATTGGCAAAATGACTCTAATATTAAATGTATATTTTGAGAGAAAATTACAATGTTTTCTGACTTTAGATGCATTTTAAACCTGTTGTAAGGGACTCCAACACAATATTAGGACACTTTTATATTAGGACAATATTAGGACACTGGGGAAGTCATGGCCTGAGTGGTTAGAGAGAGAGTGTGACTCCTAACCCTAGGGTTGTGGGTTTGAGTCTTGGGGCCGGCAATACCACAACTGAGGTGGCCTTGCGCAAGGCACCCGAACCCCCAACTGCTCCCCTCAGGCGCCTCGCAGCATAATGGCTGCCCACTGCTCTGGGTGTGTGTTCCGCGGTGTGTGTGTTCACTGCTGTGTGTATGCACTTTGGAGGGTTAAATGCAGCACATGAATTCTGAGTATGGGTCACCATATTTGGCTGTATGTCACATCAATCCACACACTTTTTTTTTGTTTTTAATATAATTTGCCAATTACCTGCTCTTTAAGCCTTCCTGCACCTCAGAATTTAAGCCCTCTCCTGAATGTGTAATAATTGGTATCCCTGTGATTAAAATAACCTATTTTTATAATTTCCTGTTTGTGTGCTTAGGGTGAATTCAAAATAACTTGAACCAATAACAGTAGTGTAGTAGTATGTTATTCCAATTACAGCAGGTGACTTCCCAAATGGTATTTTTGTACCCATAAGAAAGGCTCTGTGGAAAGGTGAAGCTATTCATGGCATTATTCCAAACTAAGTGAATTTCCCTTCATGAAAAGATCCTTCAGAAAGGCTGTTTTGTACCAGACAAGCGGTCACTTCATGGAAGTAATGCTCACTTTCTGTACATATAGTGCTTAAGTGAACAAATAGCCAAAAATTTACAAATAAATAAATAGTAATAATGACATATTGGCTGTGTCTGAAATTGAACTTTATACTGTTATGTAGAGTACTATTTGGTAGGACAGCCATTTGAAGATGTCAGGAAACCGTAGTGGACATTATAGAGTGCACTCATTTAGTCCCATAATGCACCTCAATAATATGGGGTACAACTGATGATGATCAATGACTAGTAGCTAGAAGAATACCCATTCACTGTTAGGCGTTGCAAGAAATGAATTTGATTGCACTCTAGATGATGCAAGTGATCCGCCCGGTAGCCTCCGTGTCCTGCAGGCGTGCTTCAACTTCAACTCTCCACACAAGCCTCTAGGTTAAGCTTATTTCCCTACATTTTGCCTGGGGCCCCCAATTCACTAAAATCCAGCCCCTGGTTTTTGATGCTACATGTTTAGATTCATCAGAAGATAATCTTCACAAAATTAAAATTACTTTTGTTGATTTTGGGGAAGCCTCAAGACAATTGGTAGAAGTTGAAAAGCTTAAATTAGATTATGAACAAACTACACCATAGTTGCATGACTTCAAGGTTACCATCCTTAAGCTTCCCTAAACTCCTTCAATCATTATTTAAAAAACTTTTTTTTTCTGAAGAAGCTTGGGTTAGGAATAAGTTTGCAAGAGCCTGATTATAAGCACAGTGAGTCTGTGAGAAAGTGGACTAGTGTGTAGATGAGATTCAAACTGTTCAGTGTGATGATTCTTAATGTTCCAATATATATATATATATATATATATATATATATATATATATATATATATATATATATATATATATATATATATATATATTAAATCCAGTTGTTTCTTAATGTTCCATATATATAACTAAAAACCCATAAAAAAAAAAAAAAAAAAAAAAAAAAAACTGACATCAGGATAATGGATCGGGAATGAAACTCTCAGTTCTAGGTTTTGGCCTAATATACATCATGTCTACTATGGCTGTATCCAAAATTGCATACTTCCCTACTATATAATTGCATGAAAAACAGTATGTGACAAAAAAAAAATAAATAAATAAAAAAAAAAATATGTCCATATACAAAGTATACATAAAAGATTAGGTAAAATGTTCCCCAGATGACCTACTATTTCTGGCCGAGATTTGACACTTTACTATCCAGCAAGGCCATGGGAGAGGATTTGTGATTAGCAGTGAAGAGAGGCGAAAATGACACTGGTAAGTCACATGACAATCACAGCATAGCCAAGTAAGTATGCTCTTGGATTACATTCCTATATATACAGAACATACTTTCTTAGCAGTCACAAAGTAATTACTTATGAGTGTGTAATATTGGAAGCATGCACACATACACTTTTTTCTGTGCTTTTTGACATAAAACTGTATGGCACAATATCACCAACTCCTGGCCTGGCATGTTAATGTGAATCTTTTACAGCATCCGGGACAGCCAGGGAACCCTGAGTTGTGTTTGACAACCAGATAAACTTCAATCAAATGCATAATGTCCAGGAATTCGTTATATCTTAAATCAAAATCCTGAACTTCATAACATGAAACAACATTCACATTCCTTGAATGGAAAACAGAAACTTCTAAGATCTCATCCCTTTGTTTTTCTCATTCTGAATGACATGAAGGTCTGAAAAAATTTGTGACTTTTTTGGGTGATCTGTTCCTTTAATAACAGTTTATTCCATTTTTATAATGCAGACATGGGTGCAATGATAGAAACTCACTTGTTTTTGTATAATATATACTTGGATTACTTTTAATAAAAAAGAAAACCCTCTTCAGCCAAAGGAAGGCAGTCCTGATTTTCGCAGTTTTGCTCTAATCTCCTCCTTTGCTTAAGAGGGTGCCATCAAACTGCAATTCCCTCTTCCCACTCACTCATCAGCCTGTCATTTCAAGGGCTGTGTGACTGAATTATCCTCTACACTCTCCTGCTCAGTATTATGGCGGTTACTACAGATTCATCTCCCCTTTTTCTATCACAGTAAATATCTGCCTTCACCCAGCGACTGCTGACTGTGGCCCCTACACCACTGGAGGACAAATACCCATATCAGACAAAAGAGACGCAGCCAGCCACGACGATGCTCCTGATGAAAGCTTCACAGAAAAAAAAGCACTACTTTATCTCAAGCATGATCATAGTGAATACATGGGCGTAGAGCAGCTATAAGGTCACTGAGGTCAGACCTTGGTACATTTTTCATGTTCCAAAAATAAAATGACTCTCTGACTCAAATACGTGTCTGCATGTATAATTGTTTAGACAGTGTGCAAGAATATTTAATGTCATGAAATCATGGAATATTCCATCAAAAGATCATGAAAATGATCGCTCGCGATACGCTGGTGGAGTGAACGAGGCTTGGGAGAATTGTTAGTGAGAGGCTTGGTAGCAGTATCCGCTGTGCTGCCAGATCAAGCTATTATAAGCGTCTTGTCTTTGGACTTGTCTCTTCTACTTAATTTGACACTTTAGAAAGTTAATAAAGTGAGAAGTTTCAGTTTAGGGTTAGCAAAATCTTTATCTTATCTTATTTGCAAAAGATTTAAACCAATTTCCAGTTTATCTTTTATATTTTTTTATTGTGGTTTGTATTTATTTCCACAACAATATCTGGCAACACTGCATGGCACTTAAACTGACATCAAAAAAGCCCACGGACAGGTTATTGCTGATAGGATGCCACATTAGATAAGGCAACAAACAAGTAGTTTTACAAAATGAAATGAAATAAACACTAGCCATGAAGAAGTCTGTTGCGATTTCATTCAGTATTGTGGTTATTGTGGTTACAAGTCATACTGAAAACATTTATAAGAGCACTAGAACAACGTTATCATATATATGGCAGTGGTTATTAATGAAAACTATAACCAACTGATAAAATGATCTACTCCTAACCTATAGTAAAGTATTGAAATCTTGATGCGATATGATATAATTTAACAATCCAAATCAGAGAAGACATCTTTCAAAAACATCTACAGTATTTAGTGTATATGAGTTGTATTTGTAGGGGTTATTATAGCACAGTTCTTAACCCCACCCCAGACATCACTAATGAGTTTGGGCAGCATGAACACTGAGAATTCATACAGTCAGGCTACAGGGATTGATGTGTCAATTTCTGGTAAAATGTGTTCACTGTAACCTTTTTATCTTTATTTTCTTCTGACTGCTCTGCAGGTAAGCTTTGGACACAAACACTAATATATTTAGACACTTCAGAGTAGTATGACGTATTCAGGAGGCCTGTCTCACAAGCATAGAGTTGAACAAACTTGGTTTGAAGTGGGCGTATATATAATAAGATTTCTAACTTTCTGGTATTCAATGTCATATGGCTATCGTTATTGAAGTTCTGTCCACAACAGTTACAGTTAAAGTTAAGGAACATTTTCTCTTTTCAAACATTGAGCAACAACTTGCATAATTTATGCACGGCTGGTACCATGAGGTCTCCTGAGACATCTGCTTGGTGTTGGAGATGAGTGTGGGTTGGAATGAGATATCCTGAGTGGGCAGAACGAAAGACAAACAATCCGTCAATAAAGAACATCCATCAATAGTGT
Organism: Cyprinus carpio; assembly: GCF_018340385.1. NCBI lineage: Eukaryota > Metazoa > Chordata > Actinopteri > Cypriniformes > Cyprinidae > Cyprinus > Cyprinus carpio. Next base: position 6,262,411 of record NC_056577.1, read on the forward strand.
CCCCCCTAGGAGGGGGGTCAAATAACAGAACTGGTGTGGGAAAATAACACATCATGTAAGTCAAAGCAATAAAGATTGGAAATGGGTTGCTGGGGAGTGGGTGCTATATGGTTGCTAAGGTGTTCTGAGTGGATTTACTATGTGGGTACATGCTGTCAGATTCCGTCCTAATCTCTACGATACTGCAATACACATACAGTTAATATGGCTTCTTAAATGTAAGTATATAGAGGTTGTCTCATTTTTGGCAAATCTGCCAGGCCAACATTGAAAATAAAAAAATAAAAAGTTGTGTATGTAATTTATATATGATTTACAAGGATAGCAAAATGTTCTGTATCTTACCTCGCCACATCAACAAACACTAATTTAATAGTCTCTATAATGATACAGTCAGCCAGCAGAGAGTGAAAAGAGCGATACCTCTTTAAAGCTTTGATATACTTAGTGTTCCTGTATTTATGGGCTAAGAAAACTTCTTACATGTCATTAGAGTCTGTTAATGCATGCTTTAGATGATCACCATGATGTGAGGCGGTTATTCTTTGGGTAATAGACAAACAAAGGGAGAATGGATGACCAAAGAAGCGAGTTTAGTGCTGCGATGGGAGGACCAGGCGGGGATAAAGAGACTTCAGCTGGAGAGCGGAGAGAGAGAGAGAGAGAGTGTGGTGTGAAGAGAGGAGACATGCAGGGATGTAGCATGTGGTTCAGAGGCGAGGTCAGGCGTGGTGATGGGGTGGGGGCAGAGTTTTGATGTAAGGCAGTGAGAAGGGGACTGAGTATTTGGAGCTGAGGTGTCATCTCTCTTGGGGGGGGGGGTGGGGTTTGATGTGGCAGGTAGGGAGTAAACACAATACAGAAATGACACAAAGCTCTGCAAAAACAACACAGGTGGGGGGTGAGCCCTGCTGGAAATGCCCCCCAAAAAAAGCAAAGACTGTGTGTGTGTAGTGGCATGGAAAGAAAGACTGAGCAGCAAAATAATTCTTTTCTTGATCTTTTTTGAGAATAAAACACTTCATTGTTGCTAGGAGAAAACATACCAATAAGTTTCAGAACACAAAACTTCCTCCCCCAGTGTAAGCGCACTTAATGAATCTAAGCTGTAAAAATGAAATCATACTGAACTTGTTCACATACAAGAGAGGTGTTTACAGAGGGGTCTTTGTATGTGTTATTTCACAGGACTGCACAAAGTTTTCACTGTTTTAGGATTAGTTTTAGTTGAACTACTGAACTTGTTTAAAAGATTTTTGGCACTGTATACAATCTTGAGGAGGAGTACAAAAGACCTTAAGATTAAATCTAGACAAAAAAATGTTATTTAGAGAGTTTATCGAATTTTATCAATATTGTTATAGACTCTGTCTTTTTTGACAGCTTGATTAAAACTATATGTTTTTAGCTCTATATGTTCTACATATAAAGAAATTATATAATAAATGTTGCCCTTTGCACAGTTGCATTTTTTTCATACACTAAATGCAGTACATTTATTGTTTAACATTAAATAATTATTTATTATTCCATCAATATGTATCGTGGCCAGAAGAATGTGTCAAATTCAAAACCCATTCCTCATAGCACACACATACATCTCAGAGCTGTCTATTTGAAGGGGGCAATTTTACACATCTGGAAGATGTTTTTATTTTTATTTTTATTTTTTTCCATAGAGTGTTTGCTTGTCTGCAATAAATCTATAGGATGCTTTTCTGGTAGACATCAAATTGACATTTAGAAAATGTATTTAAGTTGTTTAAAATTCAAAATGTATGCTAAAACTGGCATCTTAAAGATGTTTTATAAAATGTTTGTACACGGCAGATGCTTTTTCAGATGAAGCAATCTTTTACCAAACATATTGCAGATGTACATTATCTGAGATCTAGAATCTCAACAGGAGTTGATTTTAGACTTAAAAAGTTTACCCAAGAATAAAAATGCAATCATCATTTTACTCCATCATTTACTCCCTCTTTCTTGTCTTTCCAAATCTGTATGAGTTTCATTCATCCACTGTGGAGCGTAAAAGATATACTAGTTTGACCTCTGGAGTTATCATCTGTTTGGCTGCATTCATCATTGGGGTTGCCTAATTTCAGAAAAGTAACCATTACCTTTCCCATGTTAGAAAGCAATTACAATCATTTACTCCTCAAGCGAATAACAGGCAATTTCATAATAGTTATTTTTTGCTAGAAAAGAGACATCTCAATGGCGGTATGCAGCTGACCAAATCTGGACCTCTGAATGGTGCGCCTAGCCGAGAAATGAAACAAAGATATTTTTTAAAAAAGAAAACTGTATTACAATTAATTGCCAACAGAGTTATTTTTATTTGAACCATTAAATTCCTCAAATGATATTATTAGTATTATTTTTTTGTGTGTGTGCAGAATCATTTTTATTTTTGGGTGAACAGATTTTACTTTTAAGCCAGTGGTTTTTTAGCCTTTTAAAATCAAAGGCTGAATCAAAATTGTATACTTCCCTACTACAGACCTTATGTGTCAGAGAAAACAAGTGCACAGCCATCTTTAGAATTTAGTTTTTTAACACTCTGTTTTTGTGGTAACTCTAGATTGCTGCTGAAAGAGTTATTAAGTGGTTAAGTGGGTTTACTTACTTATTGCAAAGTTAGCGAAAGTTGCTCAGAGCACATTTATAATGTTAAAGAAGCAGATCTCATAATAAATTTAAATAAATGGAAGTTTTTAAAATGAGGCCCGGTTCATTCCGCAAATTCAAATGAACTTACCGCTCCGTTGTGGAAATACAAAACAGAAGACAGAAGACATTGGCGCTAGCATTGAAATGAAGTAGAGCTAAATGAGATGTATATATGATAGCGAACAAAGTATGCAAAGCTATGTATGTACCAAATACACAGTTTTTTCATAAACAGGCAGTAAAAAGTATCCAGATACCCTACTACTCCTGAAGTGTGCATCCAGTGGACACTTTACTATCCCATAGAGGCAATGGAAGAGGATTTGTGAATAGCAGTGAAGCAACACAACTGACTCTTGTAGCGGTTGCAAAGTACTTAGAAGTAACTACAGTACTCAGAGTGTATCAACACAATATTATAGAGCCTGGCATAACTAGGAAATATATATATATAAATATGCACTCACCTAAAAAGTTATTTTTTCTGCTGTAAAATTGGGATTGGGATTGGGATTACCGTCTGGGATTGGCTCAGCCAGCCTCAAGCAACCAGTTGATGAATTACAGTTTTAGTCACTTCCTTATTGGCTTTTCACGAGAGAGAGGCCTTGAAGTTGCCGCTCAGTTGAGATCTAATGAGTGACTGTGGGGGGCCATTTTTGAGTACAGTGAACTCATTGTCATGTTCAAGAAACCAATTTGGGAAATGATTGAGCTTTTTGTGACATAGTTGCGTTATCCTGCTGGAAGTGAGCATCAGAGTGATGGGTACATGGTGAGTCATAAAGAGATGGACATGGTCAAACAATGCTCAGGTAGGCCGTTCAACTTGATGCCCAATTGGCACTAAAAAAGAGGGCCTAAAGTGTGCCAAGAAAACATCCCCCACACCATTAACACCACCGCCAGCCTGCACAGTGGTAACAAGGCATGATGGATCCATGTTCTCATTCTGTTTTACGCCAAATTCTGACTCTACCATCTGAATGTCTCAGCAGAAATCGAGACTCATCAGACCAGGCAACATTTTTCCAGTCTTCAACTGTCAATTTTTTTGGTGAGCTTGTGCAAATTGTAGCCTCTTTTTCCTTATTTGTAGTGGAGATGAGTGGTACCCGGTGGGGGTCTTCTACTGCTGTAGCCCATCTGCCTCAAGGTTGTGCGTGTTGTGGCTTCACAAATGCTGTGCTGCATACCTGGAGTTGTAGCAGTGAATTATTTCAGTCAAAGTTGCTCTTCTATCCAGCTTGAATAAGTCGGCCCATTCTCCTCTGACCTCTAGCCTCAACAAGGCATTTTAAGCCCCACAGTACTGCCGCATACTGGATGTTTTCCCTTTTCACACCATTCTTTGTAAACTCTAGAAATGGTTGTCGCGTGAAAAATCCAGTAACTGAGCAGATTGTGAAATACTCAGACCGGCCGTCTGGCACCAACAACCATGCTGCAGCTCAAAATTGCCCAAACAGGAGATTGTCTTGACCAGGACCACACCCCTAAGTTCAGGAGATTGTCTTGACCAGGACCACACCCCTAAATGCATTGAATCAACTGCCATGTGATTGGTTGATTAGATAATTGCATTAATGAGAAGAAATTGAACAGGTGTTCCTAATAATCCTTTTAGGTGAGTGTATATATTCATTATAAAAATGGCCATGAAGCTTTTATTTATTTTCATGACTTTTCTAATTCTAGGAATCACACACTTTTAATTTTAGGCTACCTCATATATAGAAAGGGTCTTTCAAGATAGTAGGAACCATTGCTCTATGAAGAGAAAACATTTATTTTAGAGATGAATGAAAGTAAAATTATATTGATTTTTAGTTGTTTTGGCTTATTTGAAATTCTTTTAAGTCATCTTGAAGGAGGCCCTCTTGGAGGTTTGCTGAGGCACACTAGTGGGCCCCGGGCCTATGGCTGAGAACTATTGCTTCAGAAGTTACATGTGCTTTATTCTACATGCTGATGCTAACAGTGTTGTGCTTCTGTCAGATGTGTGACCCCCCTCATGAATAAAGAGAAAAGAATTGAAGATTGTATACTTAATAATTACTGTTTTTGGAGCAATAGCATATGTGGACATGACTTCATAAGCTGACAATATGACGTATATGATCTCTAACAATATTGTTCTGTATCTAGTAGTACTTGCTTTGCAACCGCATAAAAGGTGCATTATATATATTTTGAATGTGTGTAGTATGAATGTAATCTGGACATGTACTACATTTTGCTGCCATCTCTTGTTCTGTTATCATATGCATTTCATTCACAATAGACCTGACCATATAGATGATGCACACACCTGCACCAAACTATGTTGTCCCCCTACAGTTATGTTTCTCCTGACCACTGCACTCCAACTATAGCTCTTAATCTCTGTGCCCCTGGCTGGCTGGCCACGGTTTGGGGGTGAATGATTACCTGGGTCCCAGGCTTCTCCTCTCTCACGGGCCTGAAGGACCGCCAATCCTTCCCCTGTCTGCAAGAAAGGCTGCATTCTAACAGTCATGAGAGAGTATCTTCAGATACTTTTATTGCCTTCACTGGCGCTGACCTTTAGGTTTGTGCATGTGGCCCAGGGGGAAATCTAGATGCATCACCAGAGAGAAAGGGACAGAATGAGAAAATAAATGTATAAAAACAAACTGAGCACCATACAAAGAGGAAGGACAGAGAGAAAGGTGTGGGAGTAGTTTAATTTTTGAATGTGCCTCATGTGAAACCTGTGGGGAAAAGACAGAGAAGGAATAAAGCGAGAATACTGGAGAGACACTGAGCATGGTGTGCTCCATTGAGTTGAAATGTATGGATGGACATCCAGAGTTTCATTGATTTGATGATGGACATCAGTTTGCACCTAGTAACCATGGAGACAAATTGGAAACAAATGTATTTTAAATAAGCTGAATCTTGTTTTCAAAATCATGTGACTTGATGGGATTCAAATCAAACAACTTTTTGGTTTACCCGTCTCTTATCAATCCTTTTTGACATAAAAATATGGTGTAACATGAGACATATTTGAAGGTACAGAGAGGCACAAATGAGCCTTCAGAGCTACAAAGTGAATTTTTCTCTGTTCCTCACACATAGATACTGTGTGGCTTCAGAAGAAAAAACATAGGGACTATTTTTGTGATACATTTATATGTTTTTGACCCCGAGCTCTTGGCAGCCTACTGCTCCCCACTTGGAAAAGAGCAGCCATTAATGTTCTGCTAGATCTTTTTTACCTCCACACAAGAAAGAATCGCCAATGTGTTTCAAGCTATGAAAAGGTTAGGGACAATGGCAGAATTATGCTTGTTTAAAACAACATCAACATTACCAAAAAATAGCATAATGAATGAATAAGTGCTGTATAGTAACTGAATGCTCTTTAGCATTTCATAAGGCACTGTGATGTAAAGGGCTGTTATGAGCAGATTTTATTTTTACTTTATTTGCTGTTGTGTTGTTTAGAGACTTTAACTCCTCCTCACGGCCCACGAGGCTTCATCTTTTCTGAGTATGTGGATGAATGATTCTACAGGAAAGCCAAGAAATGCCTACGAGGAGAAGCCTGCGGGGAGAAAGCCACCCACTCACACACACCTGACATGGGCGCCAGGCCTCCATTCCCCGACGGAAGGATAATATCAGGTGTGTCATTATCAAATTCCTAATATCCCATAGTGTCAGTTTACCATTACAGTAGTCAAGACTCTGAGTCCTAAAAGGTTATTGATTTAAGTCCTAATCTGCACAACAAATATTTTTTACTCGGCTTTTTTCTAGGCAACGCCAGCAATGTTAAGCGAAGGCAAATGTCTAGTGTTGGCTAGGATTGTTGCCTTGCTCGTTAGGCACTGCAGCGTTGTGATATCAGAGAAGGGCCAATGCTTTGCCCTTTATGAATTATGCCGACAATTACATATGAAAAAGGGTACAAAACTAGCGACCTGAATTCTAAAACCCCCCCCCAACAAAAAAAAAACTTTACTTTTTTTTACTCTTTTCAACACACATGGCCCAAGTAGATCTAAGTGCCTGACTGTGCTTCAGCAAATGTTGACTTACAATACATTCAAAATTATTTTGCAATAAAGTTTGCCAATTTTCATAACCCTCGTTGCCCCAACGCTTTGTGTAATGTCTCTAAATAATAGTTTGAAACCTTGTTATTTTTGTGACTGAAGTAAAAAAAAAAAAAAAAAAAAAAAGGACATTGTATTTGGTCATGTTTTTCAGTAAATTTTGATTTCAATTGTAACCAGATGGACATGGGCAAAGCTTGATGAACAGAGAATGGGTGACCAAAATTTGCCTGTAAAAATGTACAAGAAAAATCATTAACGCTACTCATATCAGCATGCTGCTAGAAAATTGCCAAACAATAAGGTGACAAATATAATATATTTTAATTAATTAATTTAATAAATAAATGTCGAATTATTTAAAATTATTGGTTTTGTAATTGAGGAAATCATGCTGTAATTAGAGGTTAATAAAATTACCTACAATTATTATCGCATTTAAAAATATTGTTAATTAACTAAATATTAGTTTAACAGAATTATGTCAAAAAGATAATGCTGTATTAGTAATCACTAATCACCTTGATTAATCTGCTGAAGGCCATGTTGCCAAATAACTTCAAACATTCTTTGTCTATGGACAAGAAGATATAGAAGAATATGTTTTACTATGTGGACTTGTTTCAAAAATTTGGCTTGCTTGCTTGAAAAAAACATTTTTAAAATATACAGTTAGCCTTTTTTTAATTTAAATTAAGTTAATTTGGCATCAAATACAAATGTTATTTTCATGTAATTGCCATATCTTGGCAGCAACCCCAGCACATTGTCTTCAGCGCAGCTTCAGCAAGCAGTTCGCCTCGCTTCTGCCCCATTGCCCTTGTTGCATGAAATCACCCACAGGCCAACAAAACCAATAAGAACATGAAGGAACATATTGACGATTCATAGCCAATTAGCAGTGCAGATGCTCAAATGCCTGTGGGGGATGATGCTTTAACACCATTTCCCTACTGTAAAAGGGCACAGTTTTGCATTATAAATTACTATTCGCAATAGCCAAATCTGAATATTTATGCTACAGTGGACGATATGCTAGTTCCAACATGTTAATATAGCTGAAGCTTTGTGGTACTCCTTAAAATGACAAAGCACATTGTATAGTTCATATTAATTATTAATTAGTTCGGTCTCTGGTTCTCTCAAATGGAATTGGCAATGCATGATTGATTCACAACTTATATGAACTGAAGCCCCGCGTTTATAGGGTTTTACACGGTAAACTAGGGTATGACGCATACTGTTTTTAAAAAAACCGTTTTAGGCAGTGACCGCATTTTTACTAACAGCTCATACTCTGTGCATTCAGCTCACATATGTGCCTTATTTTTTTTTTTTTTTTTTTTCCCTTAAGATTCTTTTGCAGATTATTAATTCAAAACCATGTAGGGCTGCCATGTCAAGGCCTGTAGTGGTTAGAGAGTCAGATTCTTTATAACCTAAAGGTCTAGATCAGTGCCGTTTTTTTTTTCACCTGCGTCCATCCGCCCGAGGACCCCTCTGATCTGCTCTCCCGCATCGTAATCACACCTGATTCAACTCATCAGCACCTCATATATAGAGATCTCCAAGACCTGAAATTGGTGTCTCTTTAGTGCTCATAGATAATAGTGGAGGACAGTGGCAAATGTAGCGTGGCTAGCGTGTTGCTTCGCAGGACTGGTTTGAAAACCACTGGTCTACGAATCATCAGGAATCTCCAACCCTGCCTCCGTGCAGGAAGAGGACTACTCCGTGCGTTCCATGCAGACTTACTGTCTTCCTAACCCTGCCTCCAGCACACTGTCTGTAATTATCAAGTAAGCGCTATGAACACCTTGATTAGGCTGGTTCAGGTCGTGTCTTGAATTGGGCGTGTTGGAGCTTGAAATCTGTTGGGAGCGTTTAGCACCTCGTCCAGCGAGCAACCCACTAGAACACATGCCGACGTCGGATAGACGCTGCAGCCATCATGTCTAATTAAGGTCCAGTCGAGTCCGATGACCATTTATGCAACCATCTATTTGGCGTCCAAACTAGAGTCCACTATTTGCGACGTCGCAGAATCATGACCCAACTTAGGACATCCAGACGTCATCTTTGACGTTCAACATTTGACCTTGAAACTGGGTAAGATGTTTGGGACGTCATCTTGGACGTCTATAACAGGTGCAGGAAACTTTACAATTGATTATAAATGTAATATTGTTTTATAGGGCCTTATCACCATGCTTAATACATGAATAGTTCAGATGCCATAGCCTCTAAGTGACAACTGAAATTTTCTTCTAGAATGATCATTTTTATCAAGCTTTGTAAATTTAAGTTCAATAATTTGGCACTTAAATGGCAATGCAAAATTACCTATTATTGTCATTAAAGTGAAAGAGCTACCTAACTATAACAGGCTTTTATAAGAAATGATCATTCTAGAAGAATTTCAGATGGGCACTTAGAGGCTTTTGTGCATCTAAGACTCTTCACATACAGATTACTTATAAACAAACACAATTTATTATGTGAATGCCTATTTATTTGTTTATTCAGATTTTTTTTTGTTGTTTTTTTTTTTTTACATTTTCCTGTTTTTCTTTAACTGGTTTATTTAAAGTAGCCTAATCAAGTTATTTCTTTATGCATACATGTATTTTTGGGCATGTATCTGTTTATTTATTTGAAAATGCAACTGGTGGGAAATTATAGTGTCAGAAAATAATAATTTCCATGGTTCAGCATAATATTAGGCCTATCCTCCTTATTTTTTAATTTTAAAAAGAAACCACACAGCAGCTAAAGAACAGCGCGAGAGAACAACGCTCTATCAAGGGCTTTGGATTTCAACCAAAGAGACAACCAAAAAACAGTCAACATCACTCTGATTGGTCGAGGGCGCAGCACATCATCATAACCCAACCAGTAAACGCCACTCTGATATGGCCGAGGCAACACACAGGCATTTCGCGCGAATGTGTTCAACCATTGCAAAATGAAGGCACAGCTTTTCAGCAGCCTGCATCGCTGGACTGAAGTTTCCTCTCGGTCAGCCTAATGAATTCTATATCCATGTGTACGTATAGTGTTAAGTAGTTAGCGTTATTGTCTTAAACTTCACAGACCTGCTGTGGTTAATGTTACAGCCACGAATAATTATTTTTGAATAAAGATGAAAATGGTGATATTGAATTGTGATTTATTTGTATTTGTATAACTGTAATGTTGTATGTAGTCCCATGTTTCCAGAGGGTGGAGGACATGTTTTCTGTGCCAGTTAATTGTCCTGTAGCTTTGTTTGGCTCAACCAGCTAGTTTCAACAGGTGACAACTGCATGTTAACACCTTCGTATGCATCTCTCCAGTTATCACTTGTGCTGCGGACAATCAAATTGAGTCCTCCACCCTATGGGACACATGGGAACCACAGTTATAGAAAGGTTATAAAAACGACGTTGCTGCCAAAATAAGTCTAAATTTGATGTTGAAAAGACGTCCACAAAAGACCACATTTGGACTATAAATAGCCCTTACACGCGCAGGGAGGTCCCGATCGTGGACGATCAACATTGGAGACGTGCGGGAAGAAGACGTCGCAAAAAAAAGACGTCGCCTGGCGTTACAAAACAACCCCGTTCAATGGACCGAATTTGGACGTATCCAAAAATTAACATGTGAAAAAGAACGTCATTCCGACGTCACATTGCGCACAGTGGGACAGGGTTGGAGACCACTGGTCTAGAGTTTGAGTCTCGGTACTGGCAGGGAGGGATGTAGATGGGGAGAGAGTGAATGACCAGCACTCTCTTCTAGCCTCAATAACATGGCTCTGAGGTGAGAAAAAGATGGAAGAGATAAAAACAAAAACACCAAACAACTGGAGACGGCAACAAATAACAGACATCCGTGTTGCTGAAGGCTTAAGGCAGGAGTTTAATAGATAGATACACGCAACCTTTTATTTAAAAGAATACAAATACTTAAGGCTCAGATAGTGCAAAAACAACACAAAAAAAATATATATATTTGTTCAATCAAACAAATTAAAAATAAAAAAAAAATTCTTTCATCCATACACACAAACAACCAACTAAAAAAAAAGGAAAAAAAAGTTTAAAAAAAAAAAAGTTTTTCCTTGCATTTTTGAAAAGCTCTATGTACAGCTAACACGGCTGTCAAAACGATCTCCGTTCACGTGGATCAACCGAAACGACTGAAAATGTTTTATTATGCATGCCAGGTCAGTAGTTGGCGGTGTCACTTTTGTGCACATTCCTATAGACACCGAGCATGTAATTCATATTTGCATGAATGCACGTATTGTCACCATTTCACAAATTTGTGCTTTACTAGTTTACACAGAAACAATAACCATATTGTTCTCAAAAACTTGCACTTTAAAACCAGTTTTCAAATGTTTTCGTTTTCAGGCCCCCAAAAAGCTGATGTCATGTAAATGAACAGTTTTTTTTTGTTGTTTGTTTCTAGTTGAAACAGTGTTGTGTAAATGCCCCCTAGTTAAAACTAGCTACTTTGTTAATTTTATGTTAGACAATGGTTTATTTAAAAGATAGTATCGTGAGATAAATATCTCTCACAACAACGGAATTGTGTCTCTAATGCTTTAAAAACTGTGATGAAACAAAATCCTTGGAAAGTGTCTTGGACACCCACTCATCTACCAACATAATACAACAAAAGAGACACAACAAAGATACCAAAATGCAACTATATCTTTGTAACTGACAAGCTGGGCACAGATATAATCACAGCATGTTTCAATCTACTCTATGTCATGGACCTACTAAGCGGTGAGAAGAGGTCAACTGACAGATTGACTGACGGATTTTTCAGCACTACACCACGTCAATATATCAGTGCACAGAGTAACGGGAGGTGGCTGGAGTGTAAACGAGAGGCTACCTGCCGAGAAAAGAAGAAGAGCCACGGTGGTTTTGTTGCCACCGGTCAATTACAGCTCGGTTATGGAGCCATCTGTTAATCTTTTTCTCTTCTCTTCCTCTGTTTCTCTCTCTCTCTCTCTCTCTCTCTCTCTCTCTCTCTCTCTCTCTCTCTCTCTCCGTGCTAACAGTCTTGGAAGTGTCAAACTCTGAGTGTAACTGAGAGATGCTAGAGAATGATAGCTATCCGACACACGCCGCCGTTATCTTAAAGTAGTACAACTAGGAGGGGATCCAGACTAGATAAGAGACAACTAGTGATAATTTGGGGAGACTTCATGGGCCAGTGGCGTGAGCTTAGGAAGTGGGACTTTTAAAGAGCAACAGTGTCACCCTGTGGTCACAAGTGGTACTGCTGATATAGACGTAAGCAAGGCATGCACAGTTTATAATGCTCAACTTTGTCTGAAATGTTTCCACTAAAATTTATTAGAAGAAATGAAAACAGAAAAAAAAATGGATGTAATTGTCAAAATACAGTAACAATAAAGCGCTGTTAAATTAATACGGATAGAATGGGTCTGATTTTTTGATTGCAGACACTTTGTAATCTTTGCAAATCTGAGCAAGGCTTGATACCTGGTTGAGAGCTTCTCTCAAACATGATGAAATTACTAGATTATATTTTTTATATTGATTTATCTATTTATTTGTTCGTTGTTGTTTGTTTGTTTGTTTGTCAGATAAATATGAAAATCAGAAGAACAAAATCCTAAAATTAATCACCATAATTTATCATTGTAAAATACAAACCTTTTAAAATACTACCCCATCTGACACTGGACAAAACAGAAGAAATATATTGATTTTCAAGTTTGTACATATATAAAATGAATTTAAAATATATAATAGACAGGAGTAATATATATAACTTGTGGATTCTTTTTTACATACCTTAACACAGGTGAAAAAAAACATGTAAGAAGCCACACTCATGATGTTTCCGACAGCTGTCTTACAAAGGTTTATACGGACTCCTGATCTAATTTCTGTTTTGCACCCAAGCAATCGTGATTTCCAGCTGTGCGTCCCGTCTCTATAAATCAGCACTGACAGGTTGCTAAAAAAAAAGCAATACCCAAGGCCCACTGCAGCCCTACAGTGTATAACATACACTTCAGTGAATTCCCACCAAATGTGTGGTGGTGTGCATGGCCTGTTAGTTCTGTATGTGTGTGGTGTGTATGTGGTGTGTGAGGTCCTGTGCAGAGGTAAGAGATCCCGAGCACGACCCTTTTCAGAGCCGCTTCAGTGCCTCGTAAGTGAGACCGATTATGAGTGTTTAACACAGTCTATTACATCCCAGACTGAAATGATGATTGTACACATTCAACATGCAATCATGGAGAGGGAGAGAGGGAGAGGGAGAGGGAGAGGGAGAGGGAGAGGGAGAGGGATCAGAGAAACTGGGTGCTTATGGTACCCAAGGGACTGGATGTAAATTAATATAAGCGAAAAATAAAAGACAGGGTGTCACAGTTATAATGAGACAGGAGGTTTCAGCAGTTGGAGAGAAAGAAGAAAGGATGATAGAAAGTATAAGGCACAAAGAGAGAGAAAAAGGTGACTGAGTAAATAAACAGAGGCCAGCAATACGCTGAGAAGCAATAACGCAGGCAATCCAAAACATGTATGCATACTGTCACATTAAACAGCAGAATGTGGAGAAAGGAAAATATAATACAGATAATGGAGTTAGGGTTATTATATACACCAAAACAATAATAGTAACTGACATAAAACAATTAGTGCTATGTAATCAGACAAACTAAAAACTGAAAACAGTTTACTGTTTTTAGTAACTTAAAATCTAGTCAGAATTTGGACTGCATGATGGAAAGATGTGTGTGGGGAAAAAATGTTGTACAATATTTACAATTTCAAGTTTGCTTTTAAATTGCTTAAATTTTAAGTTAAATTCTTAAATTTTAAAGTTTGTTTTTATTGGTTCCCCAACTGATTCCTTAACCATAAATTTGAGCTTTACTATAATTAACTGAAGGGTTATTCCATGAAACATACCTTTTGCATGTTGATTTTTTTTTTTAAGATAAATAAATAAATAGATTTTATTAGTTTTTAAAATAAATGTCTAGACCTATGTGATTTTAAATGTTTTTATCAGACAAAGAAGCACTGCATAATTCATCAGTAAAAAAAAACAAAACTGTGATATCAAATTGCAAACTGCAATTTAATAATGTAAATATACATGCTATGTATGTCAGAGTGACACACAGCACTGTTCTCTGCAGTTTTCCACCAAAATAAAAACTTGATGGCATTTTAAAATAAAAAATAGACAGCCATAAACATTAGTAGTGTAATTTTATAGTTACAGTAAAATTATTATTATTATTATTATTATTATATGAATATGTTATAAATACATATATAATATTGTTTAAATACTCATTTGTTATTTTACAGTGAAATATTTGTTTGTATATTAGTAATATTTCTCATTTTTCATATTTTTATTTACCAACAATTACAATCAAAATTGCATACATTTTGTCAGGGGAAAAAGCGCAATTCGATTTTTCTTCCCCAAATTGTGCAGCCTTTAGGCAAAGAATGCCTATAAGGGTAAATACACTGCATTGTGCAATCATTATCTATATAGCTATGCCTTAAAAGTAAAAAGAAAAAAAGTAACAGTTGAAATTTTTAATTTAATTTGACATTACAAACCCTGTGCTAAAGCACATGGCACTACAAGTGTTTTTGTTGTTGTTGTTGTTTAATGCTGATATTTCTACAAATATTAGGTTCTCAGTGATCAGTTGTCTATTGTATAAAATCCTACCAGGCTTGAATTTTTAACACTGTCCACTAGTGACAACATAAAATATTAGATAAGGCCAGAGGGGTCTGTTGATTGCTTCACTTTCAATCAGACCCGAAAGGACAAGAACCCAGAGGTCACTGTCACACACACACACACACACACACACACACACCATCATTATAGATGACGTCTGCTTTTGTAGCTCAGGCTTATGTTTATGAATGCCTTGTGTTCAGTTCATTTGTATTGATTATCTAAAGACTGAACAGAACAGATCACCACCGGTCAGGTGAACGCAAAGGGCACGAGGGAGGGTTTGGCGTGAGACACCGTCTGCCCGGCAGCGGTGACCTTCTGAAAGTCATAGACGATAAAGAAAAAAGCATACAGGCTCGGTGACAGGCGTGCTGCACACCCAGGGGACTGGATGGCCCACTTGTCAGGTGTGGCTTGAAATGCACACACACACACACACACATGGATGCATACAAACACAGACACACACTCTCTGCAGGTGTTATAGTGATGGGTGATAAAGACAGCCAAGAGTAGGAGAGGAGATGGAGTTAGAGCTCATAACTCTTCACACGCTTCCTCAGCTGATACATCAAGCTCTGCGCACGCAGACAGTAATGAGGCATACATGTGAAAGAATGAGTTAGGGTGGTTAAAACACACACGCGCACACCTGTCATGAGCAATAGGGGAGCCATCAAACAAAGACAAACTGTTTCTGGAGTGGGCGAACAGGCAGATGCTGATGCTAAAACACTACACAGATATAAACCATCACACTGAGATGTAACAAAATGGAGAACACTCCCAATCGCATACTACCTACTTACCTATTTTAGTAAGATAGTAGTATGCATTTATGTATACTGTGAACAGTATGTGTGCCTATGCAAAATATGAGACACAGAATATTTTATCCCACAATGCAATGCACTTTACGGTCATGCGATGGAACTGTCCAAAATGTATGTTGTTATTCATTGACGTTCCTCTCTGCAGTAGCTTTCAAATTATAAAAAATAACAAAAATCTTATATCAAGGAGAAGTGTGAAAACCCCCTAAGGAAAAAAAATAAAAAAGAAGAAAAAATAAAATAAAAATAATTTGCGCTTTTACTCGCAAAACTGCATTTAAACGATTTGAAATGTTTATAGTAACATACAACATTCTGTTGCACATACTATTTGTAAACAACAACAGTACACACTCTGCACTATTCTGAAAGCAGTACGTTATATTCCATTCCAAACAGAGCCTGTAAGAATTTCAGAGCATAAGCGGCTCTTAAAAACTCAAAGTCTGAGACAGATGTTATGTTAATGGGTCCTTTCGCTCTTGACAGAATAGGTAGTGCTGAAATGCCACAAGGCTAAATAAATGTTTCACTTAACATAAAAGCAAGCAGGAACCCAACACGAAAGGCTTCAGTCATCTTTTACTGTAGTAAGCCAACCAAAGTTACAAGATCGCTACATTTTTTGAAGTTCTTCAAAGGGTTTTTTTGCTCATATGGGAGATTTAGGGCAAGGTACCGTGGTTCAAGGCCTCATCTTGCACATTTTATACAAAAATCCTTCAATCAAACTAGGCTTCTCATGACTTTGCTCGTTTGCTCTAAGAGGGTGCGCACACACACACTCAGTTAATCATCCTTCTGGTGCAACAGGAGAGGAGGAGAGAAGCTAGGTCATTAGGAGAGGTTGGAGAGATGCAGAATGCATCTTAACGTGACACACGCTGCTTGGTATGCCGGCCACACAAGGGACAGTGCTTTTTTATTTAACCCAAGCACACACACACACACACACACACACATACACTCAGTGAGGGTCCACGGTAATTTGATCAAGAGTGACCTTCAACAGGCGATCCCAAAAGGTTAGGCCTCACACCAAATAAAGTCATATGAATAATCATGCTTGCTGTATCTGTGTAAATCAAGCTCACTTAATCTTCTGTGAAGCCATATTTCAAAGAACATAAAATGAAGGCCTAATTTCCTGGCGAGTTATATATTTAAAAAAGCAGATAAGAGTTTTACAGAGAAAAGAAAGAGTCAAAACCAGACGAGGGAGGACAGGAAAATGACGAAGACCAGAGATGAGGAATAGGCAAAATGAAAAGAAGCATTGGAAGAGAGAACAGATGCTGCAAAGGGAAGCTCAGAAGAGATGAGAAAAAGAAGAGTTTAGGAAGAGAAGAGCATAGACGAAACAAGATGAGGAAGAGGGAATTGGACAAAGGAATGGGACAAGAAGTGAAGAGACAAGAAGATGAAGAAGAGAAGAAAGAGACAAAATGAGACAAAAGGGAATGAGAAGATGCAGAGGAAGAGATGATGAAAAGAAACAATACAAAAGTAAGATGAGAATGAGAAAAAGGAGATGAGGAAAAGAACAGAATAACAAAAACAAAACTAGAAAAGGAAAAATAAAGATGAGACAAAAAGTGAAGGAACGGGACAAGACAAGACAGAAGAAAAGATGAAGAGAAGCAAAGAGAAGAGATGATACGAAGAAGGGAAAATGCTGAAGAGAAGGGTTGACAAGAAGAGTAACATGAAGAGAGAAAGAGTTAAAAAGAAACAAAGAGAAAAGATGAGACAACATAGGGAAGAGGAAATGTTGAAGTGAGGATACAACAAGAGAGAACAGGAAAAAAATGAAAAGATGTAATGAGATAACAGGACGAGACGAGATGAGAAGATGCAGAGAAAAATGATGGAAGGGATAACATGAATAGGAAGATCAGAAGAGATTATGAAAAAAGAGATAAGGAACAGAAGAGATCGAAAGAAACTAGACAAAATGAGACAGGGATGGAACAAGACAACAAGATAAGACAGAGGAAAAGATGAAGAGAAAAAAGAAAGAGAAGGTAACATTTCAAAGAGAAGGGATGATAAGAAAGGAGAAAGGGAGGGGAGAGAGATGTAATGAGACAAGACGAGAAGATGCCAAAAAAGAGATGACGGAAGGGACAATACAAAGGAAAATCAAGACGAGAAAGGGGACAATATAGACATAATGAGATGAGGAAAGAAAGGACTGAAAGAAAGTATCCAAAATGAAACAAAGAGATGGGACAAGGCTAGAAGACTAAGGAGGAAGAGAACAGAACTAAAGAGAAGAGGCGAGACGAGACAAGATTAACTTTTCATTCCAGCCTTTATCTGCTGCCAAAAGCTTGACCAAACAAAAGCTTAAACTTTTGGACTTTATGTCTTCTTACTTGACATTTGATTTATTTTCTCCTTTTCTCCTGGAAAAGCATATGAATCATCTTTTAACTGAACCAGAAGAGAGGACGAAATGTTCAAAAGCATTTGGGAGAGAAAAAAAAAATGAAAGAAAGCCACGACCTTGAATGGGTTAGTCTGTTTCTCAAAAGACGTGTGTTGACCTTGCCTTGACAGGAGTCACAGTGTTTTAATCTCAGGGTTTTAGAAGTATGGATTTTGTTTTATGACTTTTTAACGTAAGCCTCGTCCTCTATTTCAGACCCGGTCCCGTTGACCTTTCTTCCTCTTACACTCTCTTCTTCCGCGATCTTCCTCCGTTAGCCTCAGCCCATCCCCCACTCCCCCCCAATCCCTGCTCTGTAATTTCAGATTGAGTTTGTGGAGGCAATAAATGTAATTAGTATCGTATTTCAGATGGAATAGACACAGCAAGGGAGGAAGATATTATGAGAGAGACCCTCCCTCTCCCTCTTTCTTGTTCCCTGTCTCTCTCTCTCTCTCCATTGTTGTGCCAGTGTCCCCTCTGTCCTGTCCTCTTAGCGGTGTCACAGTAGTGCTGGCTTGACTCTGTCTCTCTCCATTTATACGCTCGGTTCTCCTTGCTCCACACTGGATGGACTCAGAAAGGTCACGCAGACGAGAGTTGCTTATTTACCAGAGAGCTGGTCACTCCCTGGACTGCAGCAGAGGCGGCAGACAAGCAGGAGCAGATGAGAAATGTGTCATACACCAGACCCACTCAGAGGCAATGATGGGAATGCATTCAGACCACATAAACAAACATGTATGGGATCAACGAAAATTCATACACACACACATTCATGCACACAGGCAGGAAGGCAGTTCTAACGTTAATGGAGAGCCCTGAAGGAACTGTATCTGTGACCTATAAACAACCTTACACATAAGGTTAAATACAGAGAGTAGTCTTGCTGTAAATCTGAGAAAGAAGAGAAGAGGCCACATGAAAAGAGAAATCAAAATTGCTTTGACTCCTTTTTCTTAAAGGGGGGTGGGGGTTGAAGCTTTCAATTTATAAAAGCACATTAATGACTTTTTTTATGATACATTTGTAGAAATATTCATTTTCTGTGAAGCTGCTTTGCAAAGTTGTATATCGTGAAAAGTGCTATACAAATTAACATGAATTGAATTGAGGGAAAAAAAAAAATACCGTAAATTTAACAGTATATTTTAACTGTCTAACTGTACCTTAGATGTTTGCTTTTTTTAATAAAAGGAGAAACACGTGCAAGTTAATTTATTCTTGGTAATCAACATTAGTCCACAAGTGCTGTTGATTGAGATTAACTTGTACTGATCCAGAATATTCCTTTAATTTGGCTGTGTGTCTTAGAACTGTAAAAGCTAAATGAATAAGTCATTTCCCCATGGATAGAGGCATTTCATTATGTTCCAGAGTAGAGAGCTCTTGTTTTGCAGCCCTTAATAACAGTTTTGACTCATTTCATACTGCCAAAACCTTTTTTTTATTATTTAATTTATTAATTTAAAATGTTTCTTAGGTAGATGCATCTTCCATCTTCAGGATGGATACGTCTTTATTAAGTAAATAGTGGCAATTTTGATTTCATGTTGACTTTAACAATTCAATGACCTCTTCCATTGTTTTCCAACAGGACAATTGAGTTTAAACTCCAGATTGTTCAAGTCAACCTCCATTCATGCTCAATCCCCCCCAGCCCCCCAGCCCCCCACCCCCCATGTTCTCGTCAATCTCCCAAAAATAATTTGACACAAAATACCATCTGCCATCTCAATAACCTCAAAATCAAACAACCCTTGGTACTTTCTGTATATTTACAGGCAAGTATAAATGGAACCCCCGTGCCACCACAGAGATTGTTAAAGACAGCTCTTTATCTCTTGTTGGGAATCTGTGACAGGAAGAGAGTACAAATGAATTTCCTGCCTGTTATTACATTGCAGGGTGGTATTAGTAACTGTACCCCAGAGGTGGTCTCCTAATTAACTTCTGCCAAGTGACACTTCCTACAAGTCTCCCCTGGATTACGGAATCGACCTTTGATCCACATTTTAATTTCCCAAGGAAGGAGAGACTAACAAAAAAGGCAGAACGGAAGGGGGAAAAACACAATGTCTATTTTTAATAATTGAGAAAATGACTTGGACACTGTGGGGATTGGCTATTTAGTGAGACACAAACAAACACCACAGTCTGGTCATAAAATAAAAGAAGTAAAATGTCAACACTGTGTAATCACAATATAAAGGTGAGCATGCGTTAACGAAAATACAGGCTTGTTTCATTGAAGTGATGGAAAGAAGATGTAGAAGTAATTGAATTAGCAGCTGGTTTTCATGGACAAATGACTAAATCCTTCCTATTTCCACCATCTCCATTTCCGAGTAAAATCACTACAAATAATACACTCATCCGTCAGAGTACCAGACTGTATTTCTCTTTTTCTTTTGTCTGTCCTCTCACCACTGCACAGATCTGAAATGACAGGGTGGACCAGAGCGATGAAGCAGACACGCTCTTTTTAGCCCGGTGAGGTGTTTTCACCTGAGGTCCAATCCTGAGGGAGTCATGCTAGCTGCCATTCAGACAGCCTACATTGCCACCTGCTGGAGATATGAGTTTTTATCCCAAAAATCTCAAATTAACTGTTCTTTTAATGGTGCTTTAATTCTATTTATCATAGCCTCAGTATGTTGATGGATAATTCTGACACTATACATAGGGATAATTGTAAGAAACTGGTGTTTTTGTATATTTTGTATATATATATATATATATATACATATATATTATATATATATATATATATACATATATATAATATATATATTGGATATATATTGGATTTTAACATGATTTTTTGATAACATGATTTTAAACATTTTTGAATATTATACATCTGTGTGTGTGTATATGTGTGATATAATTTATATAATTATGTCTTTAGCATTTATTGATGTCAAATTTGGCACTGTTTTTTAAGAATATATATATATATATATAGGCAAGGTAGATGGGCTAATATGCACAGCTGGAGGTGAGGCTCTGTCACACATCCAAACAGCACCTGTGAAGGTTAGTGTGAATTAAATTACAGCCCTGGATGTAAAGATAGACATGTACTGCATGCACACACAGCTAAAATACAGTTCAGAAAGCTCAATGCTACCGGATACAGTGCAGTATAACCAGGGTTGTATAAAGTGTCCAATCATCATAAGGATACCTTTTAAAATCGACCCAAGTTACATTTTTCATGTGAAAAATACTACAATATCAAAACCACAAGTCAATTTTTATAAATATATAGGCTACCACTGGCAATAGGGTGTTGCAGTCTATGTAGTCCTACCACAGTAGCTCTTTGACACAATATGACACTACAAATTAAAGCCACTTCTACATAAAAGAGCAACGACCCTAAACCCTAGCCAGCCAGAACACCCTAGCAACAACACAGCAAAGAAAAAAACTCGCTGAGAACCCCTTAGAAACTGCAGCACTCATGTTAACACCACAAAACACGAAAAGTTCTAGAAACGTACCTTCATCAGTACTTCACAACATTCAGAATTATTTAGCAAAAAAAGTATCAAATTAATTCAGACCAATAACAAATTAAAACTTACATGAGCAGCATCTTTAGAGGTCTAAATTCAGATTCGTGATTCTAAAGATGAACGATTCAGACTCTTTGCGAACTGGTTTGACAGATTCAAAAGAATCGAATTTATCCAAAGATTCGACTCAACTGATTCATTCGCGATTTTGGTGCCGTGCCGTCTGCCGCAATAGAAACATTTATACTTGAGTAAAGTATGCTACTTTAAACGCTACTTAAGTATCCTAGTGTTTATAATCACACTAAACTCAAAGTTTATTTTCTGCAATAATCCAAACGCCAATGGAAAAATCCTATTGGGTTTTTCTAAAGGGAACCAGGGTGATGTGAACTTTCAGGTTGTCCTACAAAATGATGTCCTCACGGCAGCATTTTATTCCATGCATACAGAAAAATTGCATTGTGCAAACTATTACATCAGCCTATTGCAGACATTGTATGCTAGTATTCTATTTCGGAATAACACACACACACACACTAGTGTGACATACCTTTATTCTGAAAGCGGAGGTTCAACATGACACAAAGTGTGTGTGTGTGTGTGTGTGTGTGTGTGTGTGTGTGTGTGTGTGTGTGTGTGTGTGTGTGTGTGTTGTGTGAGAGTCTTGTACCTTAGCATCATTTTCAATTATCTGTCAGCATTGTCACAGGGAAATTAAAAGAACCCAATATCTGCTCCAAATGCATGGCCTTAATCCACTCCTCTCTCCACGCCTGTCTGACATCCACAGAGCAGTAAAGTCATGTTATAGACTTCTGTTCTCACGCTTATTACATGAAGGAGGCCTTTCTGAAAGTGTGAGCCAAGACCAAAACAAGTGCTAAAGTCTGGGGGTCCTGGTTTCTGAATCCGGTGACAAATTCATTTAATTTATGGTTTCAAGTTGTTTTGGACACGTTTGTGCAGACACTGTTATTACAAGAATTATGGGTTAGTGGCATGATTCTTCAGAAATCTTCAGTGGTTGTGTAAAAACGACATAGTTTCGCAGTTATAGCTACACAGCGAGAGTGTGTTTGCATGTTTTTTGGTGGGGATGCAGAGTGGATTGGCTGCTGTCTGTATTCGTTTTATCATATTTGGAGAGATGCTAATCGGCTCTGACGGGGCATCAACAAGGGGTCCGTAAGGTCACGTATTTGGAAAAATTATTCACCATCATTTTGACAATTCTCTATCAAAATCAACTTTGACAGCACATTGCTTGTGTCCTATTTTTGTCTTTCTTTTGGGTTATTTCCTTCTTTCTCATTATTTATTGCCTTGGGTCATAAAAACATCTCAGGAATACACTAGAAAAGTCAGAATACAAGATTATGTCCCCTTTTTATTTGTGCCATATGAATGTACTCCTTTAGCCCCGCCATCATTTGATGTAACTTTCTAATTTATCCCAGAGTAAATAGCAATCGTAATGTGAATGGAATGAAGAGCAGGCATGAGGCGTGTGCCAATGAGAGGAAAGCGGCCCTTCATGCAGCAAATTATCTTCCCAGCACGGAAGCATCTGTGCTCAGCCGAGACGAGAGAAAAACAAGGCTTACCTCTCCACTCCTGCTCCCGAAAAAAAGCCCAGCAATCAATAGAAAGTTCATTTCAGAAAGGCGGTCTGGTAATCTGTTTGGCTGCACGCGCACCTGTCCCTAATGATCCTTTAATGACCAGCACAACCAGGATGACCTAATCTTTTATTGAAATGATGACCTCACAGCACAACACCGACAGAAATACTTCTATACTTCCCTCTCTTGCCAGAGGAAGACTGATCTGAGTTCAGTGAGTTAGAACATGACTTTTTTTTTTTTGTTGTTAGAAGACTGATCTGAGTTCAGTGAGTTAGAACATGACTTTTTTTTTTTTGTTGTTAGAAAATGAGAACTATTAAACAACAAAAAAGGCCTCAGTGCTTAAACTAGTTGTCGCAGGAGTTATATCTTGCAGTTTTTTTTTTTTCTCAAAAAAAAAAAAAGTTTTGAGATTTCCACAAAAATAACATAGCAGAACAACTTTTTTTATACCTTGATAAGAAATATTATTAGCATATTGAAATGATTTCTGAAGAATTGTGTGACACTGAAGACTGGAGTAATGATGCTGAAAATTCAGTTTTGATATTACAGGAATAAATTATATTTTAAAATGAATTCATTAAAAAAAAAAAAGTTTTAATGCATTATGATCAAAAAATGCAAATAAAAACGTCTGCTTCAAAATAATTTTTTTTCATTTGTATCTGAGAGAATTGTTTTAATTTAACTAAACCATGCAGTGTTTTGGTCCTTTTATATTTAATTACAATAAAAAATGCATATATTTATATAGAATTATATTTTTACATTAAAAAAAAAATATATATATATATATATATATATATATATATATATCATTTTTTTTCAGCAGGTTCTGAAATCATCTCCATTTAAGGATCATTTATTGAGAAACCGGAAATAAGTGACCACACTTAGAATATCCACTTAAAGATCCGTTACACTTAGAAGCCTACTAGAAGACAAAATGCAGAAAAATGCAGATTTTTGTTCCCAGAATAACCAGGTTGGTTTTTCTCATTAATAAACAGCATAATGTAAACGTCTTATACGATGGAGACTGTATGAGGTCAATGTCATTTACAGTACATCTGAGAAATGAAAAAAAAAAATTAAATAAAACAATACAAAAACAAAAATAACAGACAAATCACAAACCCCACACACACACACAACAGCAACTCGACGAAACCAAAGTACATGTGACAAACTGCACTCTAAATCACATACAAAAACTTCAAATCAGGCACCAAACCATTTAGTTTGTCTACAAGCTTTATTGGTATTTAATCGGCTTATTTCTCACAATGCATTTCACAGACAGTCTTCAGCATATTTTCATTAAAACTGAATTATCATTTACAAATGACCTGCATGAAGAAACAGTGCTTGAAGTTTTTAGAGCATGTCCCGTTTCAGGTATTCGATCCACGATGGAGACAGCAAATTCTGCAAACATGATGTTGATTTTGACATGATAGGAAGGTGATAGGCCAACACAGCATACGGTCTAGCGTGTGTTATTTTTTTATTTTTTTTTATTTTTTCACTAAACGGCTAAAAACATTGAATAGTTGGGTGCAATATGCCATAACAGATCCCTTTGAAGGCATGTTCGAAATAAAACTGCTCTTAAACTCTGCAACAGAAGACTAGAAGCATCTTCACCTCTAACACAACTGAACTGCATCAACTTTAACACAGTTACACAACAACACCGCTGTGTTCTAGCACGCCAAGTACAAACGAAATGGGGGAAAAAAAAAGAGCTAAAAACAAAAGACTTGTTGTGAAGGAACTTCGTAACCAAAACATTTCACTCCCTTTATCATACTGAAATGAATCAAAGTGGCCTTCAAATGAGGTGAACGCTTCACTGACTGAATAGTAAATGAAAAAAACCATTGATTCCTGCCTTTGCCAACATCAGTTCCTCGGACTACATTCTGTAATGGTGTTAGGTAGCTGCGTTTACTTCAGAACATGGAGAACTAGATCTACTGTGAAAGAGTGATGACTCTGCTTGTGAGAGAAACTGATAAGAGGTTTAAAAAGGTTTCATTCTCAGTTACGCTAACAACTCAAACACTGGGGGGGGGGGAGGGGGTAAAGTTTACATTGCATCGTCTAAGGCCTTTGTCCAAACCAAACACGATTCTGTCTGTCTTCGCTTGTTCCACCATCACTTCTCGTGCACGGAAATAACACACTAGCTAACTTTTCTTCACTCTGTCTTTTGGCTTTGCTCCGGGAATCTTGGCCTGGATCCTGTTAAGACAACATACAAACAAAAGAATAAGACTACAGTCCATAAGGAACAGGAAAACCAAACATTTACCACTACTAATAACTAATTTAGTAGTAAAAGTTTTTAGTTTTTAGTAATTTATTTAG
The DNA here is from genome assembly GCF_018340385.1 of Cyprinus carpio. Taxonomy (NCBI): domain Eukaryota; kingdom Metazoa; phylum Chordata; class Actinopteri; order Cypriniformes; family Cyprinidae; genus Cyprinus; species Cyprinus carpio. The sequence goes on from NC_056577.1 coordinate 6,287,722, forward strand.
AAAAATGTATACTCCTGCCCAAATATTTTTATTTAAAAAAAGTGTTTATTATATAGCAACCAAATTAAAAGCAAAATACTCAAAACAGCAAAAAATAATAAAAAAAAAAAACAGAAAAAAAAAAAAAAAATATAATCTATATATATAATATATATATTATAAACACACACACACACAACATCTATATATATATATATATATATACCCACACACCACCACACACATATTCATAATAAATATACACCACACATATATAAATACACACAACATATATATACAACACATATATAAACATACATATATTATACACATACATAATACAATACACACATATATACACACATACACACATATATATATACACACATATATATATACACACATATATATATACACACATATATATATACACACATATATATACACACATACACATATATATATACACACATACACATATATATATACACACATCATGATAATATAAATACACACACAATATCGCAACACATATACATATATACACATATACATATATACACATACATATATACACATATACACATACATACATACATACACATATACATACATACATACACATATACATACATACATACACATATACATACATACATACATACATATATACATACATATATACACATATACATATAATATCAATATACATATATATATACAAACACTACATAAATATATACACATATATATATATATATCTACACATATATATATATACATCATATAACATATTGATATAGATACACACATACATATATACAATATATACATACTATATATACATATAAAATACAAATATATAATATAACACATATACATATATATACACAAATATATACACAAATATAATACTATACACCATATAAAATACATATACATATATATACATACAACCATAATCTATACATATACATATATATACACATAATATATACATATACATATACATACACAACATAATAATACATATACACATATACAACGACAAAAAAAAATACAATATACAATATAAATATGGTATTCATAGACATATATATACATATATATTACATAATACAAATACATATATACACATAAATAAATATCCATACACACACAAAAAAAAAAAATACATAAGCAAAAATATAAAATGACAGGAATACATACAATAAAAATTATAATACATAAAAACAAACACATAAATATATATACATAAACATACATAAATATACATAAGTATAAAAAACGTACACATATAAACTATATACAAAATATAAATTAAACAAACCAAAAAGTATACAAAAATAAAAAACAAAGTATATATATTATACACAACATATATAATATAAATAGATATTAAATAAAATATATATATATACAACATATATACAAAAAAAAAAATAATATAAAAATAAATAAGGATACAAAAGAAAATAAATATATAATAAAACACATAAATATACAATAAAAAACACAACATATATATATATATATAATAAAATACGACATATACATATATAAATAAAATATAAACAATAAAAATAAATAAATACAATACATATATATGACATAAAAACATACATATATCTACAAAAAAACATATAATACTCGCATCAAAAAAAATACATATAAATATATCCATTAAACCAAACAAATATAATATAAAATACATATATTACATATAATATACATATAAAAATAATATACATAATAACAATACATATAACTATACATACATATATATAATAAACATACACATAAAACTACAACATATAGATTATATACATACATATAAAAATAACATACAAATATATATACAAATATATATACACAAACATATACAAATATATATACACAATATACATATACACATATACATATACATATATATATACACATATACAATACAAATATCTATACACATATAAATATACATATATATATAAACTATATACAAATACATATATTAAGATATACACATATTATATATTACACCATAAAATATACAAAACATATATAAATACAACACATATTATAGTACACACATATATAAATACAAACCAGATATATACACACATATAACATATAAATACACATATTATATATGTACACCATCTATATATATATATACAACAAACATAATAACATATATATACACATATATATATAATATATACTAAAGATATAATATAATATAACATTCATATATATAATATATACATTATATAAATATATACATATACTCTTATACAAAATACATATATTATATATAATATATATACATCTATATAATAAATATATATATTCAATATATAAATATATAATATATATATAAATAAACACATATATATATTATACATATATAAAGCAGTATAAACACATATATTATCACAACATATATACACATATATATATACACAAACATATATATATATATAATAAAAATATATATATATATATATATATACACACTATATTACACAATATATATATACACACAATATTAAAATACACATATATATATACACATATATATATACCCATATATAGATATACTATATATATACATAAAAGTACATATATATATATATTATACATAACACACATATATACAATCTATATATCAAATAATACACATATATATAGTATACATATATATATATATATTAATATATAATATACCACATATATATCTAATAACACTATATATTATATATACAATATATATATATATATATACACTATATATATTATATATAATATATA
>NC_056577.1:6298008-6348008 GCF_018340385.1 Cyprinus carpio
TCCGTCCAGCTGCGGAAGACCTCCAGAGCTCTGAAAGGGCAGCGGGGTCTGGCTGTAACTCTATCCACAGCCCATAACCACCGCCCCCTTCACAGGGCACTAAATCTCCTTACACGGATGCTTCCATCCACTGGGCTCCCCTGCATTTGAGTCGTGGGTTAATGCAGCGCCAAGAAAAGCCATGAGGTGCTGATTTAACATTAATGTGACTGGCGCTTTTCCATTACACCACAAACTCTGCTGAGAACATGGCGACTCCTTCGCGAGATTAAGAAGCGCTTATCCCAGGATCCAAACATGTATTTAGTTCTGCTGTAAACCAGATGACTTGTGACCTCTAGTTCTGCTGTTATCAACAATTTAAGGCTTATGGGCCAGAATAAATTTTCAGAAGTAAGATCAGTTAAAAAATTTTTAAATGTGTATTAATCTATTTATTTTATATATTATTTAAATGCATTGTTTTTTGAATGGCCCACTCATCAGAACTGGAATGCCCTCAGCATGGCAACATGGGCATTTAAGCAACAACGTGTAGGGAGGTGGAAAGTGTAGTCCACATATTCATTCAAGATCATTCAGCCTCGCAGCAAACCTTGTCATGTGACGCCATCTAAAACAGAGAGCATCACATGACTAAATTCCTCAATGCTGTATCGCAGCTGATACTTTAACCCCGCCACCTCCAATAAAAAGAGTTGCTGGCTATTTGGTACCATTTCTATCCCGTCAGAGTGCAGTCCAAATCCTTTCGGCCTGATCAACAAAGGCTTCTTTGTAGAGCCATTCATGACCCGCTCCTGCAACACATGACCAAACACCCCAAACCTTGGCTACCAAAAACACACGTGAGGCCAAGTCTCGAATTCAATGCACTGGGGACACAAATCAGTACACGCTATGGGAGAGAATACAGTTGATAACAGGAAGTAACGTTAGCTGAAGTTTGGAGAACGTAAGGTTATTCAAAGTTTTTGAAAGAAGTCTTATCAGTCTTCTCAAGGTTGCATTTAATTAATCAAAAATACAATTAAACGCAGAAACAGTGAAAATAATACCACCATTTAAAATAACTATTTTCTATATTAATATATGTTAAAATATAATTTATTCCTGTCATGGCAATGCTGATATGCTGATTTTGTGAAGAAACATTTCTTACTAATACCAATGTTGAAAAAAACTGTTCTGCTTATTGTTTTGTGGAAACTGTAATAACTTTTTTCAGGATTCTTTGATTAATAGAAAGTAAAAAAGAATAGCATATATTTAAAACGGGACTCATTTATAACATTATAAATGTCTCAACGGTCACTGTTCATTTTAATGCATCCTTGTGGAATAAAATACATTTATTTCTTAAAAATAAAATAAAATAAAACTGAAAAGGAGAACAGATATGTGAATTAAGGAATTAAATGGATGTCGGCCAAGAAAGTTTGATAATCTTAAAATATCAGAAGATTGACCGGACTATAATATAAATGTGTACGTTAATCAAACCTATCACGAGTGGAACAGTTTTCATATACATGTGTATTGAGTTCCTCATTTTAGACACTGGAGGACAATTTCTAGCTCAGAAAAAAAGTGTGTGTGTGTTTTTTTTTTTTTTTTTTTTTTTTTTTTAAATCAAATTTATCTTAAACTATAGAGCATAAATGGCCCTTATTGTTCACCAAGCTCATGAAAAACATCAAGACAACCAGATTTATTTTCCAATCTTCACCCTGAGAGCATCTATGGAGCCCCAAATCAAATAAAAGAGCCTAAGCTGAAAGAACACAATCAGGATTTCATTTCCTCTGGTCTCCTGGAAGAACCAACCTTGAGCGAGTCCACCAGATCCTCCACCAGGAAGAGTCGTCGCAGCTCCTTAATCAAAGAGTTGAAGTGCGCCAGAGCCGTGTCACCGTACTTATGAGCCAACTCTGAAGAGATCCCGAAATCTTTATCCAGATACATCCTGTACAAAAGAGCAAGAGCATTTAACGTGAGAGTTAGCAACTAGTGATGGGCGCTTCTGAAACACTGCTTCGACAAACTTGGAAACCTGTGATCAAGCATGTATCAAACTGCCAAAGTCCCATGATTTAGCAAACAAGTAATCAAGGCTTAATTGCATCATTTCAATATTTCATTTAAAAATTTCAATGGTTCGCTGTGAGAGAGCAATCTCTGGAACCATGAACCAGTGTCTATATATATATTTTTTATTTTACCTGATCTCAGATCAGTGTTACACATCTGTAGACATTTTTAATGACATTTGTACAATAGAAAGGAAGTGTAGCAGTTAATAAACTCTTATTGGCTTGACTATCCAAGTTATCCAACAAACAAAACAAGCCCTACAGCTTAACATTAACATATTATACAGACACTTCATATTTAGAGACATTAAATGATTTGTTCATTGCATTTAATAGATTACACTTTCAATAAATCATTTGCAATTGGTTTGTCAAAGCTACTTTTAGGAATGTTTGGCCTGTGTTTATTGCATTTACACATTCATCGTTCTGCTACGCAACTTGTTCAATTCAATCAAAGTTTCAAAAAGCTTTGTTTCTCCCACCACTAGAGCAAAACAATGAAATTTCACTATAACACTAATCATGTCACAATTTTGCCTTTAGCAACTTTTTAGTTAGCCTTGTCTAGTGGTTATATTCATACCAACATTTAAATACAAACTGCTGTTCATTACCGTTATCTTCCTGCAGTGAACATGATTGTAAATAATTCTCTCTTAGTCATTTACAAAAAAAGCTATAAAAATGTGAATCATGTACAATCCGATTTGTACTGTTATGCATTAAACAAAAATTAGCTATACATTTTATTATATAAATAAACATGCTAACAAAACATGTTTTGCTTAAGAAGCACCATTTGTGTGGAGAAAGAAGCTGCAGGAAATGTAGACGGTTTCAAATCTACGACTTGAGGTTTCCTTTCAAGTAGGATGTTGCCTTTGAAGGTAGCTGACTATGCAGTAGACAGCAAACCAGCTCACTAGTTTTGGAACAGAGCCTAGCGTTCGAACTGAAGCAGCTGAAACAGGCTTTCCGAGAGATACAAAAGACTTTGCAACCACTTTACTTTCAAAACAACTTTATGATGTTTTTGAATATTTAAGTGGTTGGACTTTTGCCATTCCACTTCTGTTTCACAAGCGAGGCTTAAAATTTTGGCAGGGAATCAAAACCAACAGCGTGTAGTTCAAACATAAGCACCTCATGTAAGCCCAGAAGCTGAGCTCCACAGATCTGCCTCCTTACCGAAACTGGAACACAAACTGATCAAAGCAGGATTATCCTAACAGTTTCACACTCAAGGCAATGCAAAGTGAACTAAACATGGTGTGGAAATACACGAGACTGATGCCACAACAATGTGTGCGCAACATGTGTGGGTCCTCACTTGAAGGGGTGTCCATCCTCTGACTTCTGAACAGCTTGTAAAATGCCTTTGTATATCCTGAAGGAGATGGTGACAGACAGCAGGGCGAGGGCCACGTAAGAGATCACGCTGATAATACTGCACACGCTGAGGGACAGCAGCAGGAACAGACTGGCTCCAAACACCACCCCCGTCCTCTGCAGATCTCGCCAATACAGCAGGTCCACCACTGTGACAGAAAGGAAGAGTTACGTCAGCCCCAAACAGTCAGATGATGCAACTTTCTGCTTTAAAGGAGTGAACACTTTTTACATGCACATGGGCATGTTAACAGTCAACAGTGTGTAATTGAGAGTTACTGACTTAAATTACTGTGCAGAATTACTAAGAACAACTATAGCATATAATTTTTTTTATTTTTCATTTTATATTTTATTTACATACATACATATATATATATATATATATATATATATATATAAAGAATATTGCTATATTAGAATGCTTGCATTCAACAATTTTGTAAAAACAAAGAACAAACACACATAAATAATAAACAATATTTTTACATTTTTAAGTCTTTGTAAAGTCTATAGTAAGTATGTGTTCTGAGTTTGTCACACCACAGAAAAATGTACCACTCAGCCAAATTTGAATGATAAAAAAAAAATTACCCAAATCAAATAAAAAAATATACAAAAACATATCATCAAATAGCTTAAAAAACTACCCACAAAAAAATGGGGCGTGTGCGCTGTCTGTGCTGAAACCACGCCCACTCACAGGAAAGCTGCCGCCTCTTAACTGTCAAATATCGCTACAGACTGAACGGAAGTCCCAAGATTTACAAAGCCATACATATTTGCTCCGCTGCGTCATCGACAGTTATTATAATGTTGGGGGGGGGGGGGGTGGGCGGCATGATCAGTGAATCCAGTGCATCTTCGAGCCACCATTTAAGTCCCGCCCAAAAAAAAATTGAGCACATAATTGGTTAAAAAAAAAAAACAAATGAATGAATGAATAAAATTATAAAAACTGTTTAACAGTCTAACTACACTATTCAGTACTACAGAATTCACCGTCTTTGTAATGTGTTTCAATAATACATTTGTAATATTTATAATGCTTCAAAAAAAAATCATCAAAATTTAAATCACATTGAAATAAAAAATTGCTCAAAAGTGTTTAAATTCAGCAATTCTGTAAAAATATATATTTTATGTGCACACATTTTAAATATTGCTTAAATGTTTTAAGCAATTTCGAAAAAAAAAAAAAAAAAAAAAAAAAAACACTTTATATATTCAAAATATGTGCTATGTTATAATAATTTATATATAATATACACACATACATACACACAAAACTTCTTAAAATATTACTTAATATCTACAACATTTCTGAATTTAAACACTTATTATTAAACTCTTATATTATAATAATGTATTTATTTTATAAACAGTACAGTAATTTCAATTTCCATTCATTATAGCCTACTCTTTCTTTGTAAGCGGAAATATAAACCGACTTTTGGTTTCATACAGTTTACATAGTTCAGTCATTTCAGAATCTCAAAATTACCAATATTAATCAATTGATCAGCCAAAATAAAGGTTTATGAACACCTGGCCTTCTTTAAAAGTTTATTTCGAAATATGTTGATTGCACAAATGCAGGAATGTTTCAATAGCTGTCAAGTATTTAAACAGGTTTGGGTTTTTTTTTTTTTGGTGTTAAAGGCTTAGACAGGATACAGATCTTAATCAGAAAATGATGTGCAAGTAAACATGATCAGTTTTTAAGTAGTTGAAGAACAGTGGCTTCCCAGAAGAGGATATGGAACAGATAATTTTAATATGCAAATTATGTGACCACACTGAACAAAAAAAAAAACTCCATTCAGAAAAAGAAAAAACTCATGCACACACTCATGCACGGTTTCACAGATCATGTTGAATTCTGACTTTACAGCAAACCTAGTCTGTTCGTGCTGAGGGAGGATAAAAATAGGACAGAAACCTCACAGTCAGTCAAAGACCCTTCAATAATTAAACCTAATCTACAATATGTGCCAATATATCTGATCAGAGTTCACGGCAAACCAGCATGCGTCATCTTCTCTCACTGCATTTCTAAAGACAGACATCATACACCCAAAAAGCCAATGCATTTAATCAATAACTCAGAAGCACTTGTGTTCGTTCACGCTGCCCTTCCTCTTGTACCCTCGCCAGCAGACCGTTGCATAAGCTTATCGAAACAGACTCGTTCACAAAGTATTAATGCGTCACATTTTCGAAGATAAAAGTATAAAGCATTCGTATCTGCTCATAAATATTAATATTAATGTGTAGTGTTATAATGCACGCCTGAAAATACAGTATGTACTTCGGCTTTATCAAGACCCCCCTCAATAAAAAGGGCATTTTATCCGCATGATTCCTTTCTAAATCATCGACAATACGCGTAAACACAAATTGAAGTGTAAATTCGCATAAATCAAATGTGACGCATGGAGGAGGGGCGCGATTACAGAGCGTTTAACGGTCTAACTCACTAACTAACCTTGTTTGGAATCCATCTCGCTCATCTGCGAACGGACAGCCAGGGCCAAGAACACACAGAAAGCACGCCGCACCAATGACAAACGGCAGTTCCGGTCGAATTTGATGGCAGTTCCGATCGAACGAACGAACGGATTTGCTTCAAAATAAAAGTCTTCCAACTCTCAGTCACTCTCAGTGTTTGCTCAAATAATAATAAAAATATCGGTGACAGTGACATTTATTAGAAAATAAAGCTGACTCTGTTTTAACTAAAGAAAAATCTATTTTTTTAATGCTATTGAAAGAAGTCTCAGTATTTATTTGATTAAAAAGTTATTATTGCTTAGTATTATTAGCATTTAAAATACCGGTTTTCTATTTTAATATATTTTAAAAATGTAATTTATTCCTGTGATCAAAGCTGAATTTTCAGCATCATTACTGCAGTCTGTCACATGATCCGTCAAGAGTCATTCTAATATGATGATTTGGTGCTCAAGAAACATTTCTTATTCTTATCAATGATAACAAAAAGTTGTGCTTTTTGTAGAAACAGTGATACTTATTTTTCCCAGGATTCATTGATGAATAGAAAATTCAAAAGAACATTTATTTGAAATAAAAAGTACTGTCCTTGTCACATTTGATCAAATTTAATGTTATTTTCTGAACAAATGTAGAATATTATTTTTTCTTTCCGACTGCAAACCTTTGAACAGATTAAATATTAAACATTAACTGTCACAGCAGCAGAAATATCTAGAATAAACATATTAGCCTCCTTAGGTTAAAAACCCCCGATAACCAGTTATTTTATAACTTTTCCCTAAAACTGAATAAAATTTGCATAATTCATTTGGAACTCATGGGAGGCAAAATGTCAAATCTAAACTCAAAATGACCACATCTCACCCTCTCGTACAGCCAGGGACACTGCAGGTGTCTATCCAGGAAACCCTTCCGTAAGCCAGCATTCAGGGTTCACAAAAGTTTAGATCAGACGTCACCCTTCATTCCATGCTCCCAGCTTGATTTCATTGCCACAATAAGTGCCAACGTGCATAAACAATTTAAAGAGCATTGCCTCCCCTTCCAAGAATCTGAGAATAGCTACAACACAACGACAAAGTGCTTGATGCCAACACAAACAAAAAAATATTATTATAAACAAATTGTTGCTTAAAGCTCCTCATGTTGCAATGACTACTCAATTAGCTATGAATGACTTTGACACACTGCATCACATTTTCGTTAACTTTTCAAAAATGCACGGAATTCAGATTATGCAGTCAGTTCAACATTCTGTGCAGAAAACCGGCAGTTTGCCAAGAGAATTCTCTAGCAGAGGGATACATGCTTGCTGTTGTAATATGCTTTGTAATCAAGACAGCCCTGACCTCACGCAGCACAACTAGAACATTCTCTCCCACAAGCACCTTTGCAAGCAAAACCTCAAAACCGAACTTACTCAAAGCTTTACCTAATAACACTTATGGACAAAGCAAGCAAGTCTTTTCAATCCATTTTCAGGCTTTTTAGGGCAAAACAAGCATGTACCCTGTTCTTTCCAGTGCTTTATCTCCATCTCTGAGGTTGTCATGGAAGTGGTGTTATCTGCATTGGTGTGCATCGTCATACATTCCAGTCTGCAGAAGAGGTGAGGGGTGAGGAAGGAGGCACGAGTCTCTGGCTGGGGCAGGACAGGACTGAAGGCTAGAGAGAGACGCTAGGGCTCTCCTATCAGAACTGCCTGGTCATGTTCTGCAAAGGCCAGCACTGCTGCGGTCAGCTGACCACATTCAACGGCGCTGAACGCAGTGTACTAGTAACATGAGGTTTTAGCACAACATGCTCTACAAATGTTGCCTTAGGACCTGATCAAAATCATTTCAAGTTGAAGCACTAAAAACACTAACTGGAAATGAAATCAAACTGAACTTCAGACTCAATCTGTCATTTAGGATGTAATGATTACGACAGGCTTTCATTGAAGTATGCAGATGATTTATGGGTCGTTTTCCTCAAGGTCAATGACACTAAACTCGGTCAGCTAACTAAACTGACTTTTGTCCAGCCTGTATTTACAATAGGGAGGGGCACATTACGTATGTGAAGCCGAGATAAAGAGAAATAGAAACATAAAGAAAAAAGTTTTTTAAAAAAAAATAATAGAAATATTAATAGAAATAAATCGACAATTTGGCGGGTTTGTTTTTCCTGTCTGTAACACACTTGTTCCTCACGATGGCGATAAAGGGATGGATCAAGACGACGTTGAAATATTTGAAAAGTAACCAATGATCAGAGTTTCATATTAATGCTGTTCATCAAAGTGCGCAGGAACGAAGTTGAAACCAAAAAAAAAAAAAACCTTTCTTAAATCACGTGTTACATGGCATTTATAAAAACTTGTAACCTGTTCACAAAACCTTTTTTGGCTGTATAAGCATCAGTTAAAAACACGTTGAGGTAAGATTAGGACAAATGTGTGCAATAGAAAAAGTAGGTTAACAGCCAGTCAGTCTTGATTAATACATGTAATATGAATAATTCAAACGGATCTGACGACATGTCAGTTGTTCCTGGTGTAAAGTGGTGGATAAAAAAAAAAAAAAAAAAGTTTATTACGCTTATTTTAGTTTGTTATAACACTTACAGCATAAATTACATATAGATAGTGTACTTACATGAACAACAAGATTTCGATTTGGATGGTGTGACTGAAGGTTTCTCTTCTTTTTCTTCTGATTTGGTCGGTTTTGCTGTTGCACCTCCAGACGCACTGGTCGGTGCTGGTTTGACAGCTTCTGGCTCTGGTTTAGAGGTGGATGCTGGTTCTGGATCTGTGAAGTCCAGCAGAGGAGGTTCTTCGGTACGTGGCAGTGTGGACCTGTGCCTCTCCAGCGCATCTTCCGCTCCTCCGACCAGATCTAAGATACTGTCGCCGTCTGGATCTTTAGCATCTGCCTCTCGTTCCATTAAATCAGCTTCGTTATCCATCAGCGAGTTCTCGTATTTGTCTGCGCTGTATTCTTCTTCGTCGTCATCATGCTGAAAGCCATGTGAGGGTGTCGTGGAGCTTATTTCCATCTGATCGTCCATTGTTAAAATAACTTTACACCTACGTATAAGAGTAACTTATTCAAAAATGTTTTTTTTTTTCGATTTAAATTTCTGAGAAAAGAACTTTTCAAAACTTCATCAGCACACCAACGAGTGTGCGTCAGGTTCAACACGGGCCTAAAACGCAGAAACGGCGCAACCGTTTCTCTGTTTGACTAGACGCTTACTTAGAGGAAGTATATGCAAATTTGGCCAACTCTTTTATTGGCTGAACGGTGAAAAGGGGCGGTTCGACGACGCCCGAGCACCTCCTTGCGTGCAATGTTACGAGCCTAATTAGGGGCGGGGTATGCAAGTTTGCGGGTATTTAATTTGGTGAGCGGTGAAGAGGGGGAGGGGCAGCTGCGACCGTGCTTCGCTTTCTCTTCCTTAACAGAAGTGTGGAAAATAGCTGAGTGATGCTTTTCAAATAGTTAAAATTCACAGCGGTTTGAAAATGTGCTTACCTTTGTTCTTTTATGTAAACGATAGTTTTATGTTCTTAATATATGTAAGATGTAGCCTAGCTGTTGTTTAATGAAATCAACAAGAAATGTCATGTCATGCTAAAGCGACAGCCTCTAACCTTGACTATACAGGTCCTTCTCAAAAAATTAGCATATTGTGAAAAAGTTCATTATTTTCCATAATGTAATGATAAAAATTAAACTTTCATATATTTTAGATTCATTGCACACCAACTGAAATATTTCAGGTCTTTTATTGTTTTAATACTGATGATTTTGGCATACAGCTCATGAAAACCCAGAATTCCTATCTCAAAAATTAGCATATCATGAAAAGGTTCTCTAAACGAGCTATTAACCTAATCATCTGAATCAACTAATTAACTCTAAACACCTGCAAAAGATTCCTGAGGCTTTTAAAAACTCCCAGCCTGGTTCATTACTCAAAACCGCAATCATGGGTAAGACTGCCGACCTGACTGCTGTCCAGAAGGCCATCATTGACACCCTCAAGCGAGAGGGTAAGACACAGAAAGAAATTTCTGAACGAATAGGCTGTTCCCAGAGTGCTGTATCAAGGCACCTCAGTGGGAAGTCTGTGGGAAGGAAAAAGTGTGGCAAAAATGCTGCACAACGAGAAGAGGTGACCGGACCCTGAGGAAGATTGTGGAGAAGGACCGATTCCAGACCTTGGGGGACCTGCGGAAGCAGTGGACTGAGTCTGGAGTAGAAACATCCAGAGCCACCGTGCACAGGCGTGTGCTTTTGAACCAGAAACAGCGGCAGAAGCGCCTGACCTGGGCTACAGAGAAGCAGCACTGGACTGTTGCTCAGTGGTCCAAAGTACTTTTTTCGGATGAAAGCAAATTTTGCATGTCATTCAGAAATCAAGGTGCCAGAGTCTGGAGGAAGACTGGGGAGAAGGAAATGCCAAAATGCCTGAAGTCCAGTGTCAAGTACCCACAGTCAGTGATGGTCTGGGGTGCCATGTCAGCTGCTGGTGTTGGTCCACTGTGTTTTTATCAAGGGCAGGGTCAATGCAGCTAGCTATCAGGAGATTTTGGAGCACTTCATGCTTCCATCTGCTGAAAAGCTTTATGGAGATGAAGATTTTGTTTTTCAGCACGACCTGGCACCTGCTCACAGTGCCAAAACCACTGGTAAATGGTTTACTGACCATGGTATTACTGTGCTCAACTGGCCTGCCAACTCTCCTGACCTGAACCCCATAGAGAATCTGTGGGATATTGTGAAGAGAAAGTTGAGAGACGCAAGACCCAACACTCTGGATGAGCTTAAGGCCGCTATCGAAGCATCCTGGGCCTCCATAACACCTCAGCAGTGCCACAGGCTGATTGCCTCCATGCCACGCCGCATTGAAGCAGTCATTTCTGCAAAAGGATTCCCGACCAAGTATTGAGTGCATAACTGAACATAATTATTTGAAGGTTGACTTTTTTTTGTATTAAAAACACTTTTCTTTTATTGGTCGGATGAAATATGCTAATTTTTTGAGATAGGAATTTTGGGTTTTCATGAGCTGTATGCCAAAATCATCAGTATTAAAACAATAAAAGACCTGAAATATTTCAGTTGGTGTGCAATGAATCTAAAATATATGAAAGGAAAATAATGAACTTTTTCACAATATGCTAATTTTTTGAGAAGGACCTGTTTTTGATCATAATTCAAAAATCATAAACATATAAAAAAATCTCTCTCTCTAAAGGTTCAACAGATTGTTGATTTTTTTTCTGACTATTATTTCATATTTCATCTCTGGCTCTACAGGGTTAAGGCTGTTCTGTTATGCTCCAGAAAATTCTGAACATTGTGTACTTGGGACACATGTGTAATGTAAATGTTATCTTTGTCACACATGCAACACAACAAAGGAATCCAGGTGGATACAGACTGTAAACTGAGACATCAAAAATCACTAATTAATTTATACCCTCCTGATATCCCAATAATGTCTCAGGTCTTTCCTTTAGTGTGAGTGAAAACTGAAAGTCTGATCACCTGAAAAAATGTATAGTGCACTTAAAAACCTTAACAAAAGCAATATGAATAGTGATGCAAGCATTGGCAAGCACTACTATGGTCAACAGCTTGTGAGCTACTGATCATCAGCTGTTTTAACACATTAAGTTGATCTTTTAAGTCTTCTCAATATCATTGCAGATTCTGGTGAGTCTGTCCTCTGTGCTGTAAAAAGGAGACAAAGGCATTTTTGAGGGATAGTTTGTCCTCTCCAGATAACAGCAGTCTCCATTGTCATCCAAGTGCCAGTGGGGAAGCAAAGTATACCAAACCAGTTCTGCAGGGTCTTTGTGCTGCGCTGGATTCATGCCTGGGCTGACTGATAACCTGCCTTTGCCTCTACTGATTGATTAATCGTAGAGATGTTTGGTGCACATCTTCTAATCTGGCCTTCTTGTTCTTTCTAATCTTATCTTCTAGTGTTTTGGTTTGTGCAAAAAAGACACATGCATCTTTTGTAAGAGAAAGGACGAAGGAATATATTATTGGATCTCAGAACAAAACCATTATAAAAGATTAGCTTTAATCTCCTAGTTACTCAAATTGCTGATTCATGTAGCAGTTATCTTGAAACCCATAAAAGTGAGTCAATGGAGCGCAATACTTATTTCCCAGAACACAGAGTGCTATCATCTTAGTCATACTAAGCAGGGGAAAAAGGGAGTCTCCTAGAGCTTTCTTAAACATTGCAGTTACCATGATCTTTTATGATCTAAGGTTCATTGTAACTTTTTTATATAATAATTTGTGTTATGTTCTAATTAAGCAATCAAGGTCACTTATAGGCACTCAATGTCATGCAATATTCTGGATAAAGAGGCAGTTTCCCAGACAGGGTTAAAATAAAGCCAGGAGTAGGCTTAATCTAGAATAGTTAATCATGGTTTTAAAAATGGCTTTCTGAAACACAGATTAGGAACAAATTACTAACACTGGACTATGGAGTCCTGAGCTATAATAAACCAGATTAAAACCAATTGTGCTAATCTGAATTAGCATGAAAGATTACCTATAAATGTAATGAAATTGTATGGAACTGAGAAGCAAACCCAAGGAAACAATGGCAGTAGAAAATTAAAAAAAAAACTTTACTGAACAAGAGGAAACTTTTTAAAGCAAGCAAAATAAACTGCACACATCAGCTGTGGAATAAAAGAAAAGAAAAGATTAGAAATCTGTTTGTAATTTATTGCAATTAGTTGTTGTTGAAGGCAAACAAAGTAGCTTCGCTTTCACAATGAAACAGCGTCTCCACAACATGGCGCCGGCGGCAACAGTGAGAATAAAGGTTACGCCTTTTTTCTTTATGTGAACATTTTGGCAGTGTTATGCAAATCTTCCCACACATGTTAGAACAAGCCATTTTAGGGGGGCGTGGTTGACTCTTAACTTTTATAAAGAATATCTCTTTGGGTTTGAGACTTTAGTATTTGCAACTTTACAGATCTTCTTTACATTTACATTACATTTACATTTAGCAGACGCTTTTATCCAAAGCGCCTTACAAATGAGGACAATGGAAGCAATCAAAAACAACAAAAGAGCAATGATATATAAGTGCTATAACAAGTCTCAGTTAGCCTAAACACAGTATACGCAAGGGCTTTTAAATAATATAATAAATAAAAAGAAAACAGATAGAATAGAAAAAAGAATAGAGCAAGCTAGTGTTAGAGGTCTTTTTTTATAATTGTATAATAAATGAAAAGAAAACAGATAGAATACAAAAAGATTAGAAAGCTAGTTAGTTTTTAGTTTTTTTAAATAGAATTAGAATAGTGAGTGCTAAAGTTAGAGGGTCAAATAAAGATGGAAGAGATGTGTTTTAAGCTGATTCTTGAAGATGGCTAAGGACTCAGCTGCTCAGATTGAGTTGGGCAGGTCTTTCCACCAGGAGGGAACATTTAATTTAAAAGTACGTAAAAGTGACTTTGTGCTTCTTTGGGATGGCACAATCAAGCGATGTTCACTTGCAGAACGTAAGCTTCTAGAGGGCACATAAGTCTGAAGTAATAAATTTAGGTAAAGGGGTGCAGAGCCAGTGGTGGTTTTGTATGCAAACATCAATGCCTTGAATTTTATGCAAGCAGCTATTGGTAGTCAGTGCAAACTGATAAATAGAGGTGTGACGTGTATTCTTTTCGGCTCATTAAAAATTAATCTTGCTGCCGTGTTCTGGATTAATTGTAAAGGTTTGATAGAATTGGCTGGAAGACCTGCCAAGAGAGCGTTGCAATAGTCTAGCCTGAGGGAAAGGGAAACTGGTCTGTAGTTCTCTAAAAGAGATGGGTTGAGGGTGGGTTTCTTAAGGAGTTGAGTTATACGAGCCTGTCTAAATGATGAGGGGAAAACACCTGTATGAAGGGATGTGTTAATGATGTGAGTGAGTGCAGGTACAACTGCAGGAGAAATGGCTTGAAGGAGACGAGATGGAATAGGATCAAGCGGACAAGTAGTAGGATGATTAGAAAGGATGAGTTTGGAGACTTCAGCCTCAGAGAGTGAAGAGAAGGATGTGAATGAGTGTATGTTTGCTGGTGAGATGTGCTTGATGGATTGTGGTGTGGAAAATTGTGCACTGATGTTTTTAATTTTATTAATGAAAAACATGGCAAAGTCGTCAGCTATTAGAGATGAAGCTTAGAACGGTGTTTGCGTAGAACATCAAATAACCAAGGGGCTGAAGGGGTGGTACGGGCTGGCCTGGAAGACAAGGGGCAAACAGTAAAACTCTCTTTATGCACCGAGAGCTGGTAACACTCCAAAGAGAAAGGAAACATTTCAATCACATCATATGACCCCTTTAAATTCTGGACTAGACTAAGTCTAAGACTATTTGAAACAATGACATAGAAAGCATATTTCTGTTAATCTGGTTTAAAGTTTGAGTCTAGGACTATGCTTAATCTCTGTCTGGGAAACTGCCCCTTGGTGTTTAAAGGGATAGTTCACCCACATTCTGTCATTATTTACTCACTCTCCACATTTTCATTTTTCTTCTGTTGTGCACAAAAGAAGGCATTTTGAAGAATGTTGCTAACCAAACAGTTGACAGTAGCCATTTACTTCAATTTTTTTTCAATTTTCCCATATATAGAAGTCAACATGGTTACCATCAACTGTTTGGTTAGCAACATTCTTCAAAATATCTTCTATTGTGCTCAGCAGAAGAAAGAAACTTCATGGGTGAGTAAATGTTGACAGAATTTTAATTTGTGGGGTGAACTATCCCTTTAATGACAAATTTCCATCAAAACGTGATTTTAAGCAAATAAGTTAAATGTCATCCTTACACTGGTCCCTGAAATGTAAACTCTCAAAAGTAGTATAGGGAGGAAGAGTCATCCCACAAAAACTGATGGATTATTGTGGCTCTATCCCTCTGTCAAGATATTTCAGGAGGTTTCTTTGATCAGGGTGTTTTGTGGGTTTGTTGTTCCAAATTTGGAAGAATAATCTGTCTGGCATTTAATAGTGGAATTTGCAGGGCAATGAACTGTGATCTTCACTCAGTTACAGCAGGGGTGTGCTTCACTTGGCAATGAACAGCACTCACATATGCAAACAATCTCTTATTATCACACTGCACAAGCTTATCCGTCTAAATTCTTCAACTATTTATTCCTAAAATACCATCCACCTAATCACCAGGAACTGCCTTGTTGATAGAAATCAGACTCATTAGAATTGGTGACATGTCATATGTTGTGATTACAAGTTTTCCTTTCTCTTTGGAGTGTTACAAGCTGTTCGTGCATAGATAAGATCCATAAAGTTGCAAAGACTAAAGTCTCAAACCAAAAGAGATATTCTTTAAAAAAAGTTAGGGGCATCTATGCCCTCCTAAAATGCCTCATTTAAACATGCCCCCACATCTCTACGTCATGATGTGGGACGATTTGCATAACACCGCCCAAATGTTCACACAAAGAAAGAAGGCATAACTTTTATTCTTGCTGTCATATTGTTGCCACCACCGCCATGTTGTAGAGACGCTGTGTGTTTCGTTGTGAAAGCGAAACTACTTAGTTTGGCCTTCCAAAAGAGGACACAACTAGATATCAGTGGTTAAGTTGTTTACAACACTGTTCCAGAACAGTTCAACCCAAATATTTGAGTGTGTGCAGCGAATTTTATTGAGGACCGTTTCCTGGGAGACTAGCCTATGCCGTCTGTGTTTCTATAAAGTGGGGCAGTTCCAACTTTACGAGGACAGATTCTGACTCACAGTCTGTAAGTATGTTTTCATATTTAAAGAATTTGCCACTGATAATTCAACACGAGTTTTGAGCAGTGTAGAGTAGCGCTTGTTGTTTCTTCAATCACAAATGCAGACATGGTTTTATGTTTATGCTGCGCGATACACAAAGCGTAAAAAGACGGTATAAGTCATTATAATCAGTAACATTAATTATGTCCCCACTGGATGCAACAAATGGCTCATTTGTAATGGGTTTTATCAGTTTTGTCTTGTCGCATGGGGGGACTCGGCATCACAATATGTTAAGGGGCGTAACGTTTCTGTCACACGATTGAGGTATTTGGCCAGTCACAACGCACTGAATAGCTGGCCAATCAGCGTACAACTCGCTTTTCAGAACGATGAGCTTTGTAAAAATCGACACGTTTCAGAAGGCGGGGCATAGAGGAGCAAAAATAATGTACAGTGTGTGGAAAATAATGTGATTTTTGAACATTAAACCACATAAATACATTGCATTACACCAAATACATAAAATAATGTTCTTTTTGGCAACATGACCCCTTTAAATAGTGTTTTAAAAGCTAAAGAATATTGAACGTTCTGTTATTATTTACTCGCTCTCATTAATTTTTTGTTATTGTTACTAAAACTATCCATCTTCGGTAACTGAAATAAAGCTGTAATCAAAAAAATATATAAATAGTAGATAAAACAAACATACAAAGGTAAATGTTCTTATGGTACTAGGCTAACTGAAATAAAATGTTAAAGTACTAAAAAATACTAAAACTAAAATTGAAATAAAAATAAAAATGCCTGAAGATTTTAAACACTATATGTGATATATATTAATGTTGTAGTAATCGAGACTATTCTTGGTCTTGAGACCGGTCTTAAGACCATTTTTTTTATGGTCTTGGTCTTGTCTCGGTCTCAAGCACATTTGCACACACTCATGCAGCTTTTTACTTCTCAATATGTTAATTGATGGATTGTGGATTACTTGTGGATTATTGTGATGTTTTTATCAGCTGTTTGGACTCTCATTCTGACGGCACCCATTCACTGTAGAGGATCCATTGGTGAGCAAGTGGTGTGATGATAAATTCCCCCAAATCTGTTCTGATGAATAAACAAACACATCAATATCTTGGATGACCTGAAGGTGAGTAAATTTTAAGCACATTTAAGTTCCAGACACCAACATAGTGTTGGCCCAGATCTGGCCCACATCTAGCCCGCTTGAAATCCATGTGGCCCACATGTGGGCCAGATCTGTGCCAACACTGCTTGCTGTCTGGGATGAGTTTCAAAGTGTGTACATTTTATCTACAGTGAAAGTATGCAATGCATCCCATCTAGCTCTTTGTAACTTTTTTCTGGCATTATCCTTTGTCTGAGAGTATTCCTAGACGCTGAAATAGTGCATGCCCTCTGCTCTCTTATGTCAGATCTACGACTCCTACACTGCTGGTTAGATCTGGCTCCACCCTTGTTTCTCAGCTGTGTCCTGTATCTACTTGCTACTTCGCCCTGAGCATTTATCACAGGCGGAGACAGTCCTGTTTTTGGAACACTACGTGTCGTGGCACACACAATTTGTAGGCTTGCACTGGCTGCGCGTTATAACATCATGTAGCACCTAGATGTCAACAGGAATCACTCATGCCTGCCGGGTCAGTAGTCTCGTATCTAAAGGCCATTGCATATTTGTGTGTAAATGGTGTGCTGATGTCTATGGGAACATACTGTTCAGAAACACACCACACCACACTCATCCAGCTCTGGATGCACAACTACAAAGCACTCAATTTCCTCATTCTGCCTTGCACAGAAAAATATTCCAATTTTGGCAGTGAGAGATGACAGAAGAGCCATGTTATGCACAGGCTCTTGCCTCTGTTTACAAAATCAAGATTACACAATCTTCACATAAGAAGTGTTGTGCAGTTAATTGGATAAACTGGCCAAAGACCATATGCTTAAACAAAGGCTGGAAAGGATGCATTATGTAATACGACAAAGAGGATGAAAAACCTTGGCATGCTTGACAGCAGGACTTTGGACATTCCATGCATGTGAAAGAGCTTCAAGCCCAGAGAAAACATTAAGTGACCACAGTGCGTCAACTGAATCCGTTTACATTTCTGGTGCACAACTCTCAAATCCTCTTCTTCCTATGTTAGGCTATGTAGCGCCCCGTCGTACATTTCTGCCACACACTCAACAATCACAAGACATGAATTCTAAAATAGCACCTGAGCAGTAAAGAGCACTTAAGCAGTAAAGGTTTTCGTTAGTAATAATAATAATAATATACCACTCATCAAAACAAGATATTTTAATTATTCCATGAGGCAAAACTGTTCTGAGGAAACAGACTTCTTATAATGTGAAGTTTTAGCTGTAGAAATACACATTTATCAGCTCTTCAGACGCTGTAATGTGTTCAGTATCATAAAAAACAGCTTAGTAAAATATATATACAATACGATATAGTTAACAGTTATATGATAATGGTTAAAATAACGGCTTCTATACTACTAATTAAAAACAAAAATGTTTTCACAAAAACCTTTTCAAAACTGTTAAATACAATAACTGACTTTCTGAGGATTTTCTTTTTTTTCTATTCAGGCAGTTCATCGGGCAGCCTCACAGCGCTGAAGAGCACGTTGTACCGTTTGCAGGACCCTTTTCGATTTCCGCCATCTCAGAGCTGGTGGTGAGTTACTGTTACGAACGAATAATAGCGAAATAAATGTGATATTCGTAAATATAAAAGCACTAAAATGAGTCAGAAACATTCACCTCTGTTTTATACACAGGTGGATTGAACATCAAGATGCAGATTTTCGTGAAAACCCTCACAGGGAAAACTATCACCCTTGAGGTGAGGCGCAGACGAGGCGCGCTACACAGCTCCACGCTTTCATAGCAGCGTTTGTCTGTGATGCACTAATAATCTTTCATTATATCAGTCTTTTAACTTTACAATTCTAGTATAGGTAACGTAATAACGCGAGGAAACGCTATATTTGTATGGTAACACAGAAGTCACGAATAATGCTAAGTCATGGCTCAGCTAACATTTACATATTAGAGGATTTTGGAAACAAATGTAAATTATGTGTAACGTTAACGCAACTCTATAGTTCGTCAAGTTATGTCACTTTTATTTTTTATAGCGCTTTATACATTACTGATCGTGTCAGAGCAGCTTTACAGTGTTAAAAATGAAAAACGTGTGCTGCTAATGCAAGAGCACAGTAGAAAACGCAGTTGAATGCATTAAAGAATGTTTTAAATATGTAATTTCAATGCAGTTTAGCAGTTTTTACTTTTATAACTACAGCCATATTACTAAATTGTAGCTGTCAATTACAGTGTAAGCAGTTACCATGTTGTTCATTACTAACCTACAGATAAAATAGGTATTAGATTACATTCAGATGCATCAAAACAGTAATGAAAGAGAAAAAAAAAATACCAGAAATTTGAAATAACTGTAACAATTCCCTTTGGTCTTCTATACATTTGAAGTGCTTATATAGCTATTGGTGTAAGTGCAGCATACTGTTATTTAAGACGAATCTCAACTAGCCTTAATGTGTTACAGGTTGAGCCCTCTGATACTATTGAAAATGTCAAGGCTAAGATTCAAGACAAAGAAGGTGAGTTGTCAGCTTTTGTGGGGTTTTTTTATTAGTTTGCAGCATTGCACACGTTATTACAAAATACTGACTGTAGTATGTGTTGAATGCAGGAATCCCTCCTGATCAGCAGAGGCTGATCTTCGCTGGTAAACAGCTGGAGGACGGCCGCACCCTCTCCGACTACAACATTCAGAAGGTCAGTGAATAATGATACAGTCATACAGAATTTAAGCTTTCTTGCTTTTCCAATTGTATAATATACTTCAACTAACTTCATTCATCCAGGAGTCCACACTTCATCTGGTGCTGAGACTGCGTGGTGGTGCTAAGAAGAGGAAGAAGAAGTCCTACACCACCCCCAAGAAGAACAAGCACAAGAGAAAGAAGGTCAAGCTCGCTGTGCTGAAATATTACAAGGTCAGTTACAATCAGTGTCATTTGTCTGCTATATTCATTCTGTTTTTTGCCAGCTGCATGTGTTCTGTATTCAGCTTTGGGAGTCCCCGGTGTGGTTTTATGATGTCTGTCTTGATCCTCAGGTTGATGAGAACGGCAAGATCCACCGGCTGCGCCGCGAGTGTCCTGCAGACGAGTGTGGAGCCGGGGTGTTCATGGCCAGCCACTTTGACCGTCATTACTGCGGGAAGTGCTGCCTGACTTACTGCTTCAACAAACCAGAGGACAAGTGAAGTACGGTCCTGATGACATGCTCTTGTGTGACACATGAGATTGTCTGTTCTGGAGTTTGTACTTTGTAAATAAAGTTGTGGCCTGCCACATTCAAAAATAAATCTCTTTTGAGTCTTAATTTCACTTTTTGGGGGTTTAACTTTGTTAGGCATTCAAACTATTATGCTAAAGTGACTAGTTGGATAAAATTATCAATGGTAAATGATCATGTTAAACAAAAAAAACCTTATGATTCTAGGACATGCAGAATACAAAGTCTATTTTAGGAGTATTTTTTTTTCTTGCCTTTAAATATTTTATTTTTAAAGTATGTATATATTTTTAAAGCTTAAGTGTTCTTCAGGGATTACACTTTTTAATTATCAATGAACGTAGACTTTTTTTAATTTATAAATTTTCTAGTCCTGTCACTCAAATACGGCATTTCTACCCAATTGAATGTCTTAGTTTGACAAATTATAATTTACATAATGCCCATGACTTAAGATTTCATACATTTTTGCAACTTGTAAAATTGAGTTTTTCAGTTCTTGAGATCACTTTTTTCATAAATTCAGGTTTTCCACATTTGGGAGCCCTGGTTCTAAAATAGGTTGTTGGCTTATATCTTGATTTTTAGCTCTCAACTTATTTATCTTTCTTACTTTAAAGATGTGTGTGTGTGTGTGGCGTTTTAATGGCCTGTATCCCAGGAATTAAATTTCCATCTAAACAGTCATTTTTAAATATACATTTAATGTATTACAAAAGCTATATTGTGCGATAAAAGTTTAAATATATGAAATATGCATGAAGTAGGATAAAAATAATGGCATTTTTCAAATAACCTTTTATTTTGAGAATTCATTTTATTTACATTATAAGACATTATGTACAGTTATGAAGTCCTGATATCTAGAGTCAAAATGAAGACAATTTTACTTTGTTATAGTCAATTTTGTTATATATGTGCATGTATACTACATAGCATAGCATGTGAATGTACCAAATGCAGTCTGTTAAAATCCCGGATCCCAGGATATTTTGTTTGATCTCACATTCACAGTAACAAATAATTTCATCCCCAGGTTTGTATTCAAGTCCTTCGTTATCTAGAGAAAGGCCTCATTCCATTCCTGTCTTTACTGTCAGAACATCATCCTTTAGATGTTTGTGTTGTCACGGATCCTGATGGAGAATAAACATGCATGAAAAAACATTACATTACAAGAGCATGCAGTTAACACAGCAAACACCCAAGCTGCATTTATCAGCACTGGTTTACCTTCCCAGAGAATATTTCTCCCTCGAATAAGTCTGAATTTCATCTTTTTGTAAAGTTGGCCCTTCTGAACTCTACAGCCAGCCACCGGGATCTTCTTTTCCCAACCGTCACATCAAATGTGGCCAGAACAGAGGCCTCGCCTGAACAGTGAGGGAGAAAACGCACCATTCAAGGGCAGGAAAAAGACAACCAACCTCATTCTTTCATACACAGCACTAGTTTATGTTTCAGTCAGTGACTCATCACCAGGCCAACATGGAAGCCCCATCTGCAGAACATTCATTTCACAAAAGTATATTATAAGACAGTTATGTACAGTTAATGAAGTCCTGATATCTAGAGTCAAAAATGAAGACAATTTTACTTTGTTATAGTCAATTTGTTATATATGTGCATGTATACTACATAGCATAGCATGTGAATGTACCAAATGCAGTCTGTTAAAATCCCGGATCCCAGGATATTTTGTTTGATCTCACATTCACAGTAACAAATAATTTCATCCCCAGGTTTGTATTCAAGTCCTTCGTTATCTAGAGAAAGGCCTCATTCCATTCCTGTCTTTACTGTCAGAACATCATCCTTTAGATGTTTGTGTTGTCACGGATCCTGATGAAGAATAAACATGCATGCATGAAAAAACATTACATTACAAGAGCATGCAGTTAACACAGCAAACACCCAAGCTGCATTTATCAGCACTGGTTTACCTTCCCAGAGAATATTTCTCCCTCGAATAAGTCTGAATTTCATCTTTTTTGTAAAGTTGGCCCTTCTGAACTCTACAGCCAGCCACCGGGATCTTCTTTTCCCAACCGTCACATCAAATGTGGCCAGAACAGAGGCCTCGCCTGAACAGTGAGGGAGAAAAACGCACCATTCAAGGGCAGGAAAAAGACAACCAACCTCATTCTTTCATACACAGCACTAGTTTATGTTTCAGTCAGTGACTCATCACCAGGCCAACATGGAAGCCCCATCTGCAGAACATTCATTTCACAAAAGTATTTTTACTAAATGTGTCATGCTTTCAGTTACCAATGTGTCTGTAGCACTCTCAGCTCCATTTAACACATTTACTAGATTTATGTTTCACTGCAGGAAAGTCTGAATATATGATATCTAAGGCTGGGAAGGGAAGCATGACTGGTGAAGTTACAGAATCAACCAGAACAAATAGAGTTTAAAGTATTATTAAAGTAAACTCGCCAATGATATTTTCCTCTGTGGTCGGGAACAAGCTGCTCAGGTCGTCTTTGAGGTCGTCTATGAGTTTGTAGATGACTGTGTAATCTTAAGGGAATTCCCTTCTTAACAGCCATCTGCTGAAACGATTTATTTGAAGCAACACTGAACCCGTAAATGGTGCCTGAACAATGAGGAGCGATAAAGAGAGGGTATATAGTGTCACATGATCCTTATAACTTATCAGTTATATTTATACTTACATCAAATTATTTTAAACCATTTTATGCCATTTAACAGCACTTGGAAGTGTGTCGCCGGGTGAGAAGCACTGACTGTTGTGGATTCCCACCTGAGAACATCTCTTCCAAGTTAATGTCTCTTTCTGAGATGTCGCCCACACCAAAATGAACCACATCAAATTGACACCAGTCATCAGCATCGTAACTTTCCAGGATGTTCAAAATGGCTTCCACTGAGCCATCAATATCACCTAAAAAAAAATAAAAATACCATTCTGAGTAAAATAGTGAGGACCTTCATTTTGTCCATCATGAAATAATATTACTGTCACTATTGTATTAAGTAAATTCTCCTTATCTATATTCTGTGTTTGCTAAAAAGATCAAACTCTTATTGCAATAAAGGAGCCATCATCTCACCTTTGATGATGGGCAGTGTGAGTTCTTCCATCTCGGTTTTCTCACCGAGTCTGTGGGAGAGTTTGTGTTTGTTGGCCCGGTACAGGGCCGCCCTCCTCTGTCTCCAGGAGAGATGGGCCACACTCTCCCGATCCTTCTTTAGCTCTCCTCATGCTGCTTCTGCTTGGCTTCAATGGCCTGCTGGTCTTCTTTCATCTTCATTCCATATACTTTACAGACAGAACACATCACATACTGTAAATAAGTTGTCACAGAATAAGTATATGTGAATAGAGAGAACCGTATAATTCCAAGGGGAAGAAATCCCTGTCACAAGACAACACTACAAAAATATTTGAACACCTAATCCATGGCAAAAAAAATAAAATAACTTTAAGAGTGTTATTGTATTAGATGCTAAAATATATCAAAATCATTTATTTTAAATAAATAAAAGCACAAACACTTTTCATGTAAAATGCATTTCCTCAATTTCATTTTTTTTTTTTCAATAAAAGCATTATTAATATTACTACTTCTGGTTAGTCTGCTAGAACTAACTTAAAATTTCCAGAAATCACAATTCATAGCAAAATGTGCACACATGGCAGAAAACGCTGCATGACCGGGTGTGTCCAGAAAAGTGATGATCTCACCTAAGATTGTGAACTATGAAGAGTGTCAGTGATTGTCTTCTGATCAACTGTCAGATCAGCAGTCTTCCCCATGATTGTGTAGCCTAGTGAATCAAACTGAGAGACCATTCTGAAGGCTCAGGAAACCTTTAAAGGTGTTTTGAGTTGATTAGCTGATTGGCATGTCACCATATTCTAATTATAGTGAATTGGTGGGTTTTTGTTAAATGTGAGTCAAAATTATCACAATTAAAAGAACCAAAGACTTAAAGTACTTCAGTCTGTGTGCATTGAATTTATTTAATACACGAGTTTCACAATTTGAGTTGAATTACTGAAATGAACTTTTCCATGACATTCTAATTTATTGAGATGCTCCTCACTGTCTCTGGATATCTTTGTTTTCTCTGACTTTGGTTTCTACCAGTGGTCAACACTGACAGTAAAAGCATTAACAGTGTTAGAAAGATTTTTATTTTAAATAAAGGCTGCTCTTTTGAACTTTATATTCATCAAAGAATCCTGAAAAAATGCATTGCAGTTTCCACAAAATATTAAGCCAGAATATTTCAACATTGATGATAATAAGAAATGTTTATTGATCATCAGATCAGCATATTAGAATGATTTCTGAAGCATCATGTGGCACTGAAGACTGGAGTAATGATTGATCACGGGAATAAATTACATTTTAAAATATATCAAAATTGAAAACAGCTATTTTAAATTGTCATAACATTTAGCAAAAATTACCATGTTGTAAATAAATGCAGCCTTGGTGAGCACAACAGTCTTCTTTCAAAAACATAAAAAAATGGCCATATCATCATAACACTCACCAGTGTCTTTATTCATGGCTTTGGTGAGTTCTGACACAGTCATCCTCTGTTTGATGTCCACCTCCTGCTTCTGCTGTTTCTCTAGTTTTACTGGTTTGGAGTTGATCTTCTGACCTTTTAACTGGCCCTTATTCTACAGCAGGACAAACACAGCACCCTCTGCTCAGCACACGCACACAAGGCATCCAAACAATCTGGTTTGTGTAATCTTGAATCTTGAATTAATCTTGTCATCTGCATTGGACTGTTGTGACCTTTCTGATGAGCATTAGTGAAGGGTTTGACATTTTGAGACCGACCCGTTTTGCAGTCAGGTGTCGGATCTGCGGACAGGTGTGCGGGGTCCAGGGGCCCAGGCAGGTAGAGGAAGATGTGGGCTCCCTTGATGCCAACAGGACAACGCAGTCCTGCCAACCAAGGCTGCTATACGCTTCATTGCAGATTTTCAAATATAAAAATAATGCTTTACAAAAAAAAAAAAAAAAAAAAGAAAAAAAGAGAGGCTGTTTATATACAGATGATGTGCAAGTATTACATTAATGCAAGACAATCAATACACATACAGTTCATCTTAAGACAAATCACTTTAACATTACAGTTGAGAGGTATCATGAATATCAATATTTAAATAGCTTGTTTTATGCATATGTTATGATTTGACACAAATTAACCTGTTACTAAAGATGATTAGTCCCTATGCACTGTGATCCCATGGTACAGTAATGGTATCAAATGGTAATACCATGGTAGTTTGATTAATGCAATGGCGCTGAATGATTACTGTATTCATGTGTCATTGTAATTACATGGTACTCCAGCCAACTCAAAGAACACCATGGTGTTACCACAGTACATGACAAAATACTCGTTTAAATAAATGATAAATGTCATACATAAAATGTCATAAAACACACGCTAAATAAGAGAAGGTGTACTCAATACAGTCACTGCTGAATTCATTCAGTATAGAGACTTTGAAAGCAGAAAAGATCAACTTGTAAAGAAAAGATCAACTTGAACAAATAATACTGAACTCAGATGTCATTTCTGCTGTAAGGGCGCCGCCATGTGCTGCGACGACTGCAGTTCAAGACACAACCACGCGGTGGCGACAGAATCACAAAGACCATTGTCATTTAGAGATTGAATAAGTAAAATTAACATGCTCAGAAATATTTGGATACTAATACTAATACCTAATACACTGTTTATACTTTTATCTTTAACTAACCTTATGTACATGCATATTTTGTCTATGTTGTCTGTTGTGCACATGCGTAATTTGTCTGGTTGCCTGCTGGAAGCTTCACAAACACAAATGTCTTGTTTCTTCAAGCACACTTTATTATGTACTTTTTACTTGCTTTCCTCCGTGTTATTGTTGTTATATTATGAAATTGTTGGAAAATGTCTGTAAATATGTACAGTATGTCTAATTTAGCTACCGATACCAAAGCACGTGGTTACTATTCTTAGCCGTATTCAGGATGAACCAATGGCATTTGTTTGCGATGAATGGGGAATAAAACATTTTATTGCAATAATAAAGGACAAAAATTAATAACATTGTTGATTCCTGGGTTAGATTTCTATTTGTATTTCAGATACAATTAAAGTTTTAAATTAATACCTTCTAAACTGTATTAATTACCGTTTTATTAATACCTTTATATTTTAGTGTTCATATGTCTCCTATGTCAGTAAACATGCTGACATTTGAATGAATGAAAATTTTTACTTACTGAGCCACCAAAGTCATCAAAAACCACTTTGTCTCATTATAGTGAAGCTTATTATTATTAATCAAAAATCATAGTCTTTTTAATATTTCAAAGCTGCTTACGAATGTAGGAAGCATGAGCACAAACCAGCACAGCAAACAAAGTAGCAGGTTTTATTAGGTTAGAAAGAAAACATGAAAAAAGTAAGCAAGATAAATGGGTACATTTTTTTTTTTTTTTTTTAAAAACAAAGGGTGCATTTCAGCTAAAAAATAAATAGCACTGCTCTTCTATACTGCAAAAAGGGGAAATGGCTGTAATATACAGTAGTCAGAACAAATGAACCACAACAGTTTTGATGCTACATGCTCAGAGGAGGGACATATAATTTTCTTTTTTAGATTTAACCTTCATGCAAGTAATTTGAAGAAGACAAAAAAATGAGGGATCAGTTACCACATAGCAAAAATGCAAACAAAATACTTAAAAAATTTAGGAGACAAAACAAGGAGTGATAAGGGAAAAATATATGTGTGCCATCCAAGACAAATTAAGGACCTTAGATGAGGATTGTTCAAGGACAAGGATTGTTTATTGGCTTTCTGACTGAATATGCTTGAATTCACCTCAGAGATGGCATTATCATGGTCAGAATAAGATGTTTGTATTTATATGATTCCAGTATAAATGATTTCAGTAAAGGCGTTTACATAGAACCTTTTCTAACTGGTATCAATTCAACTTCACTCACTGAAAATTGTGTTTGTAAAGACCGAATCGATGGTGAATGCTGAATCAAAAAGGAGTTCTGGTTTGTGGTCTTTCTCTTTCAACACAGGGCTTTCTTTTAAAACCTCATCACTGGGGTCAGGTTGAGGTTCAGCACCGTTCTTACTTGACACCGTTCCCACTGGCTTCACTGACAGAGTGCTATGGATACTGGCACGCCGACTGTGGCCCTCTGATGTTGAGATGACACAGCTGGCGCGGGGCAGAGTGCACAGAGCCTGGCCTGTTTTAGGGCTTCGCACTGGCGTGGCAAAGCAGTTCAAGCACCCTGATATGGAGGAGGACTTCCCTTCCGGCTCAAGAGCAGGTTTAGGATCAGACTCTGTACTTTGCACGCTCTGAGTTTTATACAGTCCAATGGTTGCTTTGTCCAGCTTTTGGGCTGAACGGTCTCTAGCGGATCTCCCACTGCTGGTTCTCTGTACCCCGTTCCTTGAGCAGCAGTAGCCCTGCCTGAGCTCCTCGTGGTTGGGTGGGGCTGGGGAAGGGGAGTCACTGAATCGTTGCTGACTGGACGAGAATGGATCTGGAAGGGGGCTGCTATCACTGGACCAGGCCTCGTTCTCCTGGCTCACGCTGAACTCACCACTGCTCGCACTTGGTGCACGACTCGATTTGCCATTCAGACCTGGTGAAAATGAGAGGAATCAGAGGAAGTTAAAAGTTCAACAGGATCATGCAACACTCTTTGTAGTCTACAGACAAATTCTTACCATGATCTTGGCCTTCAGTGCCATTTGCAAGCCTTGGTGAAATCGTGTCTCC
The DNA here is from genome assembly GCF_018340385.1 of Cyprinus carpio. Lineage (NCBI taxonomy): Eukaryota > Metazoa > Chordata > Actinopteri > Cypriniformes > Cyprinidae > Cyprinus > Cyprinus carpio. The sequence goes on from NC_056577.1 coordinate 6,325,964, forward strand.
TTGAAAATCTTTACCTAAAGCCACAAATGTGTAAACACGGAGTTAGATACTCTAGATATACACTGTGTTCCAGTTACCCTTTAAGACATGCGTATCCAGGGTGAATAATTACTTATAAGGCTTTTATTTTGCAAAGCACCAAAGCAGTGAAATGCCCATGCGAAAGTTGCAGCCGCAATACTACGCAAGTTATTGGTCACCAGAATGTTTTTTTGTGGTCGTTAAGGTAAGTTGCTATGGTGCTCTGGGATGCCCTCGTGTTGCTATGCAGTTGATAAGGTGTTCTGAATGGTGTATAGCATGTTGCTGTTGTTTTGGTTTGCCAAGGCATTGCTCTGCAGTTGCTAGGGTCTTCTGGGTTGCTAAGGTGTTGCTATGCAGTTGCAAGTGTGTTCTAAGTGGTTTTTAGCATAATATTGCATGTAGTTGCTATGGTGTTTTGAGTTGCCAAACTGTTGCTATGCAGCTGCAAAAGTGTTTTAAGTGGTTTTTAGCATAAATTGCTTATATTTGCTATGGTCTTCTAGGTTGCTAAGGTGTTGCTATGCAGCTGCAAAAGTGTTTTAAGTGGTTTTTAGCATAAATTGCTTATAGTTGCTATGGTCTTCTAGGTTGTGGAAATTTTTCAGTGCAGCTGCTAAGGTTTTCAGAATGGCTTTTGGTATGTTTCTATTTAGTTTCTATGGTGTTTTGGATGGTTGCCAGGGGATTAATGCGGGTACTAACATGTTCTAAATGTTTTTTATCATGCTGCTTTGTGGTACTACTATTGATGCTTGTCACAAACACCATTAATGACAGATAAACTGCAAATACCTATGTGATAATGCGCATTTTGAGTTAGTACCTTGATTACAGATTATTGTATGATTGTCTATGGAAGAGTAGTTATGAAATGATGATGGTGATGTGGAGTGTTTTTTTTTTTTTTTTTTAAATGGTAATGGTGTGCTGTATTATTTGCTCTTCTGGCTGCTGCCCAGAGTCCTCACATCCCTGCAGGTCATTCATGGCTGAGATGGAACATGACAAGACATGGAGATGACATGAGATGAGGTTTATGAAGCTGGAAGGCGATGCAGCATTTGTCTTGAGGGAGTTCAAGCATTCATCTTGCATTATCATTTTCTCTTCTCAAGAATAAAAGGCATTCATTTACTTGTAAAATGCTAAAATCAGATGATGCTCGTTAACCTTATTTTTAAATAATCATGTATTCAAATAAAAAGCAGTGAAGGGGAAGGCACAGCAGTTACAGGAAGGGCATGATGTGAAGTCTTACACAGAGATCGGCGGAAGAGAGACTTGACTTTGTCTTTATCCTTTGGTTTGTTACGCTTAACATGAAACATTTTCAGGGTGCAGACTATCATCACAATGGAAAACATGAAGACAGGAAATGAGGGAGGAAAAACACTACTATAAGAAAGTTTGTAAACATTGTGAAAGAAGGAGATTCTCTTGAAGGAAAGAACATGAAAATCACAGACACATACATCACTCATCTTTTGTACTACCTACTTGGAAAGTTAAGACATTTTGATAAATTCTATGATTTCATGCTTTTGCTTTAAAGCCAATTAACTTTTGTTTGAATGAAAAACGTCTTAATTTATGTTCCACAGAAGAAAAAAAAGTCATACTGTTTTGAAATGACAGGAGGATGAATAAATGAAGATGGAATTTCCCTTCAATGTTTTAGGTTTCTGACATCAGAGTTCTGAAAATTAAAGTACAGCATGTTTTCATAGAGCTCTTTTATCTCAAGGAACTTTTGATTACTCATGATGTGATGCTTTAAAAATGAGAAATATGTGTGTGGAAAAGAATGGAGGACCAAAGAAGATGATGGAATCAAAGACTTCACATAAATCAGGAAACATAGGTCAAATAACAGTTTATTTAAAGGAACTGAACTCTTCTTTAAGTTTTCTGTGGCAGGTTTGCCTAGAGCAGAATTTGAGGAGTTTTCTAATCACTAGAGGTGATTTGTGGGATGATTTACTACGGTAGCTATCCTTTGCTTGGCTTCTCCATGTCAGCCATCTGCCACAAATTGTTCTGTTCTTCTCCTGACCTTGGGATGTTGGGATGAAGGGTTTGCTGCTGATTGAGTGGCTTGTTTCTGGATGTTCCTGGCTGGAATGGCTGGACTGTGACAGAGTCATGTAACTGAGGTTATACTCACTGCTGCTCCTCTTAGGGGACACGGTGTCACCATTAAGGGAGTTGGAAGCAGATTCCTCAGAGCCCTGGGAACCCACAGAGGAGCCGTTGTCGTGGTTGCGCAGGTCATCCAGACCCTCACATGACCCGGAGCGGAGCTGGGGAGTTGAGGAACGAACATGCTCCTGATCTCGAGTCCTCGTCTTCATCATCTTCCTCATCTTCAGCGTTATCCAGTTGCCCCGTCTACATTGATTAAGTGTTTGAAGACAGAAAATGTGATGAATGAAAACTTGATCTTGATTTTTTATGCAAAAAGCCTCTGGTAACGTCACATAATGAAATGGTACCTGCGTGGAGGTGATGGGTCATAGAACTTGTACTGATCCAAGATTTTCTCTTCCAGCTTTTCCTTCTGCCTTCTGAGTTCATTCAGTTTGTCTCTGTCAAAATAAGTTTACAGTTAGTCTACATGCTTACATGCTATAATGTGCCATCTACTGTTCTCTAAAGCTTTCTAAAGTTTTCAACCTTTTTGATATTTGATATTTTTACTCACAGTTTCTACCTAATAAAATATCGTAGAGCTGTTTACATGGGAAACTTGCCCATGTTGGCATCAACGTAATTTGATTGGCTTCAACCAAGCAGCAGATAAATTTGTGCTAAAATACCATAGTGTGGGCACACAGATTTTGATGTCAACAACTAAAGATATGGGAATGTTTCATCTTCCCTTTAATACGTTATTTATTGGACTATCCTAACTATGCATAGATAACTTTGGTAATAAACCATAATGTGAGAACCACTGGTTTGCAGATTTTTGAGAATATTAATAAGGTGTCTTTAACTGATTTCTATGCTGCATAGATTAAAAAAAAATGTCTCTTACATATATTGTCTCTGTTCCACATGGAACAAGTCCTTGCTCTCCATGGTCTGATCTAGCAGGGTTTGGTTCTGCAGCATCAGGCTCTGGATCTGGTCCAGCAAGTGTCGGTTCTCCTCTTCCAAGTTCCCCTTCAGCTGGGTCAGCAACTGAACAGAAACACAAAAGGAGGTGATTCATCATGGACTTACAGTATTTAATCAGCAGTTTTATTTAAAAAGCAACAAAGTTAGGGTGATGGCAAGACTTTCTCCAGTTTCTACCACCAGCATAAATCAGCCTGGATGATGACACGATCCGCAGTTATGTAAAAGATGGAAGTAAAATATTCCAAGAACATTCTGCTCTGTTTGAATGAACTGCTACGCACCTCACACTGGTTTGTCAGTTTAATGCTGGTGATTTCCAGTTGCTGGTTCTGCTCTTTGAGTTTGGACAGCTCTGATTCTAGCAGCGTTTGTTCCAGTTTGCAGGAGTTCAACTGGCTCTTTATGCTCTTGTGCTCAACCTGAAGTTCCTCATTCTCTGCCAACAGCCTCTGGTAGGTTTGATTCAGCCTGGGTGGAGGATAAAGCACAATGGTTTGTGTGGATAATCATATAAGATGGTAAACTAATTCTTTATTCATATTTATATATTTAAGGTAATTTTATTACTGTAGTAGATTAACACTAGCTCTAAAATACAATGTTTGCCATTTGTACACACTTTGCTTTAAACACCTAATTTGGTGTTCCCAATCAAAAATGTCTGGCCAAAAATATCTCATTATTCTATATTATCACCAAATCTTGGATTCAGTCTTTTTGTCATCTTGTTTGTACAGGTTTTGTATTTCTTTTTGTAACTCACTGATCATAGGCCTTAATTATCTGAGCTTATGCACTTCTGTTTTTAAGTAAAAAAATCATTATTTGTCAAAAACCAAGTCTATGTTCACTCAAATACTAATAGTATTTGTGCATAAGTGCTAGTGTGGCCATATGCGCCGTTCATACGGGACACGTCCTGGCCAGGATTTTAATATTGCCTAAAACATCCAAAGCAGTTTGACCAATAACATGCAGGTATTGTACATAATCAACCAATCGTGGGGCTGCGCGTGAGAAGGTGAGATATACAGGGAAGGATCAAAGCGATGCAAATACTTGCACGTGTTTGTTCGTTCGTTTGACTTGAAGCGTTGCTGCGCACCGATCAAAAAAGACACCAAAGTAGGTGTGAGAGAGATTCGAAAGCAAGAAGCCGTCTGCCCTGCTCTCTAGCTCTCGTGAATGTCACGCAACGATCGACCTGCACAGTGCAAACAGCCAAAACCTGGATATTTTAGGCAATATTAAAATCCTGGCCAGGACGTGTCCCGTATGAACGGCGCATATGGCCACCCTAATAAGTGCATAAGCTCAGATCAGTGAGACCTATAATCAATCAGCTCCCAAAAGAAATACAAAACCTGTGCTAATTGAAATAAAACAAGTTCATAAAAATATTGAATTCAATATAGCATAATGAGAACACCACAAGTGAAACACAGTGGTAAAAAAAATTTTTTTTTTTTGGGAAAATTGGTATAACCTGTGTAAGCAAAGTCAGTAAGTTTTTGTCCAATGCAATAACACTTTTTGGCAAAAAGAATATCCTCTCTGGGTCAAAATGACTGTAATACAACATAAAGACATAATTGAATTCCTTTACGTTTAATGTGACAGCTATTTTCTAAAGTTGGTGTACACCAAGGAAACAAACACACATACAGTACAGTATATGAACACAGACACACACACAACACTGACCAGTCTTTCTCATCTCTGAGTCTTTGGCACTCTGCTGTTGTGTTACTGTTTGTGCATATCTCATTCTGCATCTTCTGCTGTTCTTCTCTGAGAGCTCTCTCTAGCCCCTCCAGCTCAGAGCGCTGCTGAAGTAGTGTGTTATATCTGGAAAATTATAAGGCGGACATAAACAGTGGCATAGTTTGATGGCACTTGTCTATATACATACTACAAAATGCAGCACGGAAGCAAGAATAAATGTATTAAGTGCTTTTATGTGGCATAATATCCTTAAACAGAACTTGGAATCAGCATCTTAACTGGGCACTGTAAAGACTAATCTTATGGTGAGTGGACTAACCTGTCCTCTAGTGATCTGTGCTCTATCTCCAGGGTTCGGTGACTGTTCTCCATTGTTGAGTACCTGTGAGAGAGCACCTCCAACTCTGCTGCCTGTCTCTCATGCAGAACGCTCAGTCTCTCGTGGTCCCGGAGAAGAAGTTCATTAACGGTGTGGAGATCTTCTCTCTCCCGTATCGCGCTCTCCCTCTCAGCCTCCGAACTCTGCCGTTCCCGCTGTAGCTGTGCATTATGAGCCATCAGAGAGGAATTCTGGGAAGATAAAGTGGACTTCTCTACCTAAGAGAAATTGAGGATTTTTTCAGCAAGGAAGCATTAAATTGATCAAAACTAACAGTATTTATTAACTGTATTTATAGTGTTATAAAAGATTTCTATTTCAAATCAACACTGTTATTTTGGACTTTCTATTCATAAATGAATCCTGAAATAAATCACGGTTTCCACAAAAATATCGCTAAAAATTTAACTTTACCATCATATGAATAAATTACCTTTTACAATACATTCAAATAGAAAATAGTTATCTAAACTTGTAATAATATTTCACAGCATTACTTTTTGTCTGCATTTTTGATCAAATAAATGCAGCATTAGCCTAAGCGTCTTTTTTTCAAAACCATTAAAAATTAAACCACCCCTTAACAATAACGGTTGTGTATATGTCATTTCTATCACATTTTAAAATACCTGTATCTGCAATATTACCAGTGCTTTTGATGCAATATGTCTGGTTTAATTTGACTCACCTGCAATTGTGCATTGTGTGTCTGCAGTGTTGTGTTGCTCTCCTGCAAGGAAGCCGTCTGCTGTTGTAACGCAAGTATTTGTGCCTGCAACCCATCTGACTGCGTCTGCAATGTCTGCAGTTGTGTTTGCAATGCTTGTTTCTCAGCCTGAAGAGTTGCATTCTGCACGAAAAAAAACAAAGGCAGATATGTCTTATTTCTGTAGCTTAGTAGAGCATGATGCTTGCAATACGAATGTTGTGGGTTTGATTTCTAAATGTACACATTTCAGATAGACATGTTTTGTCATGTACAGATAGACAAAACATGTCTATCTGAAATGTGTTGAGGTTATGAAGCTGCTTAGCAGGAATTAAACATTATTCATGCTAAAATCCCTCTTTAAATATTTAAATGAATCAATGAATGAATGAATGATGCATAAGCATAAATAAGTAGACCCTGGTTCTCACATGAGACTCACATTTCTCTCCACCTCAATGAGTCGATCTTTGAGTCTGAGCAATGCCCACGTGGCCTCCTGACTCTCTCTGTGCCATGTCCTCTCTGGTGGAGAACATTGTCCTGCCTTTTCCTCCTCATCCCTCTGAAGCAATGCCTCATAGTTCTGTTTGACCTGCAAAAAATAATATATTTGAAGAATCCAAAGTTGCTTTGGATAAAAAAAAAAAAGCCTTGGCTTGGCCTTTTTGCTTGCATGAGCATTAACTCGACCAACCTAAAAAATAAGTTTTTAGCTCAAATTAAGGGACTATATTCGTTAGATTTTTTAAATATTTAAAATATTTCCTTTCATTAAACTATCTTGCTTTGGACTTGGCTTCAACTCACAGTTTTAAGATCCTGTCTTAGTTGCTGGTTTATCTTTGCCGATGCTTGCAGACGGGCCTCGAGGGCAGCCATTCTCTCTTTCTTAATCTTCAGGGATTTCATTAGAGAAGACTCCAGCTCTGACTCCAGCTGCTTACACTGACTGAGACTGGGAGAGAGAAAGTGATGGAGACAGGTCATTCGACATTTCTAAGGAATCTGGCATTTAAAACCTTGGGCTTCTCTGAATGTATAAGTGAATGTCTGCGTACCCCTGGTCTACAGCCTCGTGATCTCCTATTCGTGACTCCTGGTTTAACCTCATCCTCTCTAGTTCATAAGTCAAATTTTCAAGATCAGATTCTTTCTGTTGCAATTTCAACCTCTGGTCCAGCAGCTCCTGAAGTGGAAAACAGTAAATTTGAGAAAGATAAGAGAACACTGAGAAAGTGTAATGATCTACAAATCCTTCTCTGTAGTGGTAACCTCTCGTAATGTCATCAGCATCCTCTTATCCACTCCAGTCTGTTGAATAAGCTCCTGGTTTTCCTTCTCTAGCTCTTTGTTCTTGGTGCAGGCCTCACTAAGATAGTTAGACTTTTTAACCAGGGTACGGTTCTCCTTCTCAAGGACCACCAACTTCAGGTTACTACAATCCAACGAGACCTCCTTGATCTTCACTTGCTGCCGCAATCTCCGATTCTCCTTCTCCAGACAACTCCTATCTTGCTCCAAATCTCCATTCTCATGCACTAGACCTTGGTTTTTTATGTCTGCTCGTCCCTGGTTTTGATTGAAATTGACTTGAGGCCTCTGTTTCTCAGTCTCCAATTCGTAGACATGTACTTCAAGACAATGAAGATTGCTGTTAGTATTTTCCAAGGATGTATGCAATTGTTCTGGGTCAAGGGGATAATTGCTGGTCTTCAGAGTCGGTGTGATAATTTGGCCATTGTGCATGTTGGCAAATGCTGGAGTAGATTTGTGAGTCTTATAGTCCACTATGTCCATCCTCCCATTTTCCTCAATATGTTTAGATTCAGAGATGATGTCATCCAATGGACGACTGGTTCCTTGAAGTTCTTCCAGGGCCTTCAACAACCTCTGGTTCTCTTTCTCCAGTTTCAGCAACCTGCTACATGTCACTTCAGTTACCTCTTGGCCCAAAGATTTCGACTCTACAACCACATACACATATTTTAGGGTTATTCAAGTTTACAGTTTTCTGCAAGCTACCATATGCTTCTATGTAACAGCAAGATCTTAGTTTCAAAGCAAGGTTTGGAGTAACGTAGGGTCTTATTCAATGACACAATGGTCCACATGCATTACATTTTTAAGATGCTTTGTTAAACTGGCAGTGCTAATGTTTATATATACCTGAATTCTGTTGAGGGTTCTTGGCGAGTTCTAGCTCCCAGCCCAAATGCTTTGATTCTTCCATACTCCTTTTCTGAGAGAGCTCCAGTATAATGTTCCTTTCTAGCAGCTCCTCTATTCGTCTCCTGTCCACAGTTCTTTCCTAAAACACATTAGACAGCTAAGTCAAGCAGATAAATGATAATGGTACATAGTAATACTGTGGCAGACCCTTTTCATGGATCATTTCTTCTTCCTTACCTCTTCTATGTCATGAAGTTTTGATTCTAGTAGGAGTTTGTGTTTCTCCAGATGGTGCAGTTTTTCAGATCGTGCTTTGACACCCTGTAGCTCTTCCTCCAGCATGGCCTTACTTTCCATCAACACCTGATTATCCTCCTTTAGCTCCTGTCAATGCCAAAAAGAAAGTTTTCAGATTTCTTGCTCATGCACATACACTAAATTTTGTTCTTTTGAACTTTACATCCATCGAATAAAAAAAAAAAAAAAAAAAAAAAAAAAAAAAAAAAAAAGGTGGGCACAAAATCTGCATCTTAGAATGAAATCTGAAAAATCATGTGACATTGAATACTGGAGTAATGATGCTAAAAATTCAGCTTTGCAATAACATGAATTAAATTGCATTTTAAAATATATTAAAAGAGAAAACAGTTATTTTACATTCTTATTATATTTCACAATTATATTTCACTGTTTTTTTTCTCTATTTTGATTAAATAAGTGTAGCCTTGGTGAGCTTAAGATAATTCTTTAAAAAAAAATGTAAATCTTACTAACCCCAAACTTTTTAATGGTACTGTATGCACACATAAACACTGTTCTATACACACCTCCAGTTTGACTTTGTAAAAGTTCATGTTATGAAGTTTATCTCGGTAGCGAGCCACTTCACTCTCCAGTTTGTCTGCTCTGATGGCTCTTTCTTTCATCGCATCCAGCTCGTCACGGTACATCCTGGCTGCTCGTGCATCTATTAACAGCTGCATGTTCTTTCACGGACAACCCAAAAGTAGATGGTATATAAAGAGCAAGGAAGGAAAAAATGAACATTAAAATAATAACTGTAGCAACATGTAAACAAATATGGCACAACTGAACTGGACATTAGTTTTGAAAATGAAAGTTTTGAAGTTGTCATGTCTATAACACAAAAGCATATTTGATAAAGAATAAACAATAATGTAGCAAAATATAAATTGCGACAAAAGTGAAAGTCCATCATTGGAGCTTTAGATCAGTCATATATTCAAATATTTTATTTTTAGTACCTCTTGCTGGAGTCTTTTAACCTCTGCTTCCACACTGTCCAGGTCCTGCCTGCATTCTAAAAGCTGTTCACATTTCTCCTCTCTGTTGGGACACAGGAAACAGATGTTTGGAAGATTTAAAAGATTCAATACTCACAAAGGTTCAGAGGACTGATTAACATGCAATCACTTAATCAGAGAAAAAAAAGTATGTACAGAATCGCACACCCAAACATGTGTGCACATAAGCATAAGTACGTGCAAATAAGTGCTAATATAACCACATGCAAATCTACTACAAGCACACACAAGCCAACAAAGAGGCACAGCCATCCTATGTTTGACCTATTGATACCCTAAGATAATATATATATATATATATATATATATATATATATATATATATATATATATATATATATATATATATATATATATATATATATATGATTAACAGAACCCGCTTCTTTAAGAAATCCAAAGAAACTTTGAAATAAAAAACAGCACAATGTAATACAGAAAATACACTTGCATTTGCCATAGAAACTTTACTGGTTTATTAATGAAGAGCATTTCCCCTTCTCAAACAGATGGCGCACATGCACTTGTCTGGACCATACATTACACAGACAGTGAGAGACAAATATCTCACGCTATATATTTTACAGTATATATCAGAATCAGTATCAGAATCAGAAAGAGCTTTATTGCCAAGTATGCTTGCGCATACAAGGAATTTGTTTTAGTGACATAAGCTTCCAGTACACAGAGACAACAACACACTATATGTGCTTTTACTAGCTACACAAAAATAGAAAAACAGTTATTTTAAAATAATTGTGATGTTTTTTTCTGCATAGTGCTCTGTGTTTTTGCAAAAGTCAATATTGCATTTTCACATCACATCAATATATATCATATTTATAAATATTAAATAATTTCAAATATTATATATTATTTAAATATTAAAGCTCCAATATGTAGGAATTTTTTGCTCCAAAATTTCCGAAAATAACTTGCACAGTGTGGTATATTTCCTCCAGTTGTGTACTTACAATATCTCAAAAGTCTCCAAAGATTTTTATTTCAGAGAAATTCCGATTTTAAATAACTGGCCGTCCCGGAAAAAATATGTCGCCTCTCAGTGACGCAATGTCCGCTCTATACTTTTTTTCCGGTGTGATGTTCCACCACACCGGAATATCACATGGTCAAATGCGGAAGTGGTGGTTATGTTATAGCCGCGTGCATGGTTTGGTTGTCGTTGTTATGGATCACGATAACTCTTTGGCGAGTATTGAAGTGCCAGTAAAACGTAAGTTATATTGCTCTTTGTACTAAGGTAAGGATTTTTATCACGTGTGGGTGACCGAGATTATGGCAGTACAATTAAATACAATCGGATATGTGTTGTTAAAAATATATTTAGTCATTACTTGCAAATGTTCGTTCAAATTTACTTTTAGAACGACTGGTTTGAGCACGTTAAACAACACGGCATTAACCATAAACACGTAACACTGCACAACATTAACCCAACAAATCATTTAACAAATAGCTGTAAGTTGTAACGGGATAATATAGTATAACATTTCACGTTCCTTGCAGTTCATTAATTATGATGACATAAAATAATTAGGGCTGTCAAATGATTAATCACGATTGATCACATCCAAAATAAAAGTTTTGTTTACATAATATATGTATGTGTACAGGGTATATTTATTATGTATATATAAATACACACACATAAATTATATATTTAGAAAATATTTACATGTATATACATTTATATATTTATATTCTTTTATTTTATATTATATATAAATATATTTTATATATAAACATAACATATTCTTCTTAAATATATACATGCATGTGTGTGTATTTATATATACATAATAAATATACACAGTATACACACATATATTATGTAAACAAAACTTTTATTTTGGATGTGATTAATCGTGATTAATCATTTGACAGCCCTAAAAATAATACGATCATATATACAGGTAATACAAAAACGAATAAATTACCTCATCCGTGATCATGATTCGTTTATCCAATTTAGATACATTGCTATGGTGAAAACGCATTAAAAACGACATCTCCCATTGTCACCTGCTTCATAACGTCATCAAGCTTCGCCTTTGTTATTGTTGGAAATGCGCCCTCTTGTGGTCAATTACAAAAGTCACATACTGGAGCTTTAAATAATTAATCATTTATTTGTAATTTTAATATTTTGTTATTGTAAAGTTACACCAGAAAGTTAATTAAGTATAATCACCTAATAATTATAGTGCATTGATTTTCCAAACTCTGTTATTTCATAGCCCAGTATGTCGAGAATTTTCACTACAAAAGATGTTTTATCCCCAAATGAAACCGACTTTTGCTAAACTGAAGTCTGTTTCTTATAAATGGTGATTGAAGCATTGCATATTCACTTTAAAACACTGAGAAAAAGACAGGTTGTTTTGTTTTGTTTTGACATTAACACTCATGTGTTGCTCAAGGGATACTCCAAAATAGACGCTCAAGAATGCAGCAGTATGAGCAGTATTGTACAGCGGGTTTGCGGAGGGTTGGAAAAAATTGATGGATGGAAGGATGGATGGGTGGAAATTAAAGGGGTCGACTGTCTGTAGCATTACACTAAGAGGATCAAAGTGGGTCAGCAGAATAAGGACGGACTGTACCACTGTGCCCTGCACTGTGCCAGGGTCTATTTAATCTGGGTTAAAGCTTCCTACATACATACATTTTACTCTAACCACAGAACTAGCTGATTAATCAGTGAATCTTTATTATCAAATAAAAGTAAAAAGTAAATCAAAGTAAATAGGAAAACACACATGATTACATTTTATTTAAACTCTAGTATAGTGAAAAATGATTATTAATTGCAAAACATTGTTTGAAGTAATATGAGGTATGAATAATTCAGCCATGAGACTCTACTCTCGTTCTGATTGGTTAATTCAATTCAATGTTCCCAGCCAATCTGATTCATATACTCATTACTGCTTACCTATATAACCAGGACGTATTCAATGAATGCTATGTCTGCATGCTATGCGTGTCCTCATCTTAGCCCACCTCCTCCCCAGCACCACCTGTCTAGATCTGCTATGGGGGATCTTCCTCTCACTAGCAGCACCAGCATGTTTCCTTTTAATTTTATGATCAGAGCATTAAGCAGAAGACAAAATCTACTTGCTCTGCAGCAGGAGCAGAATAGCAGATCTAGTCCACCAAGACCAAACCTATACGCACATTCTATTTACATTAATAAAGCTTTTATAATCTATCCTGAGAGATGTCATGACTGAAATTGTTTTGTACACTGGAAACTAAACATAGGCTTTGAATATTAATAAAAAATAATAATAATAAAGATGTGTTAAAAGTTAAATAAATAAAAAATATTTAATAAAAATATTATGAATGCTGATCAATGCATATATGGCTGCCAATATACTGTCTATCATTAACAGTTATCATTAACATGTCCCCAGAAAATGGCTTGATAAGTGCAGCTTTCTATTCTGTGTTGATATGTTTCCTATTGAAACAGGAAGTAACAGTCATGACCCATGGTTTTCTGCTTGCTAAAATGATTGCAATCATACACCCCCATAAACACACAAGTTTGATCATTCATCGTATCTGTGCATGTGTAGGTCCTTTTAGTGTGTCTGCATGAGCTCACAGTTCCTGTCTGAGGCATTTGATCCTGGCTTTAGCATCCGCCAGCTCTAGTGCCAGGTGCTGCTGGGATAAAGGGAGCTGGCTGCTGGTGGACTCTGTGAGGGAGGAGTCATCACCAAACACTACAGACTTCATCGTCTCTTTCCCCTGCATCAACTCCACGATGGCCTACCAGCAGAGACAGAAAGAGTGAGGGGGTCAGACAAGAAAATCAATTAGTTAGCCAACTAAACTGTTTTAGCTTCACACAATAGACATTTAAAGTCTAATGCACTGGCTGTTTATCATTTTATGAACCAGCTAATATTTATTTTCCTTCATACTGCAGCCAATAAACCTTTCTGAAATTAAATGATCATCTCCTAGAAAAGTGGGGAAGGGAATGAATTTCGTCACTTCTAAATTACTTCTGAAGATACCTCAAATTGGCGGTCTCGCTGGTCCACTAACATTTTGAGATTAATGCTCATATTTCTGCAGAGATTTTCCCATTCCTCTTGACACAGGCCCTCCATCCCCAACCAGTGCAGATCAAACACATTCTCCTGACAATGAGTCACCTGGAGTGCAAATAAATAAATAAATAAATAAATTCTGCATCAATCAGCATTTTGTTATAGCTTTATACAATTACAAAAAATGTATCATCTACATTCTATTCAATTCAAAACAACTCCTGGCAAGAAGGTGCATAATAGATAATAGAAGTTACATGCTGCTGACAATCTGAAAACAAAACGGTTTCTGATGTATTATCTTGTTGAGTTATTAAGACACTCATTATGCCTGTAGGTGGCTTCTTTCAGGCAGACATGATTTTAATCAGTTCTCCATGAGAAGTCCAATCAAATACAATTACTACATGACTATACGATAATCAGCCACATGTGCCATATTTGCAAAGCAATTGTGTCTCTTGTAGCCTATTCCAGTACCTTTTGGATATGAGCTGCAATTGCTGCTTTTGTGTCAAAATCAAGACTTTGTATCTTCTCGATATACTCCTCTTTTCTTTCACACTATAAAACAGCAACAGGCAGTTTTAGGTCTACACGCTAGAGGTGGCACTGCTACATTCTAATGAAAATGTACAATGAAAAGTGAATAAACAATGAATAAATTAACTCTCAAGTGCTCAGTTTAATATAATCTACGTGTACATAGTGACATATTACCTGCACAGCACAGCCAAGCAACAGAAGCAGCAACATCCTGATCTCTTCTAGACCTTCCTCTAGAAAAAAGTTTTAATTTGTCAATACAGTCGAAACAAGTGCTTTACAATGGAATACAAATGATCCTGAATTTGCTTGATCACAGTTATCTGGTGCGCTCCAAGATGTTGTGGAAATTTGCTTTTTTTAAATCAAAAATACAGTAATATTGTGAAATATTATTACAAATTAAAATAACTTTTGTATTTGAATATATTTTAAAATGTAATTTATTCCCGTGATGCTGAATTTTCAGTATCATTAATCCAGTCTTCAGTGTCACATAATCCTTCAGAAATCATTCTAATATTCTGATTTGCTGCTCAAGAAACATTTCTTATTATTATCAATTTGGAAAACAGTTGTGCTGCTTAATAATTTTGTGGAAATCACGATACATTTATCAGGATTCTTTAATGAACAGAAAGTTATTTGATGTATAAATCTTTAGTAACATTATTAATATCTTCACTGTCACTTTTGGTCAATTTAATTCATCCTTGCTAAATAAAAATATACAACAACAACAAAAAAACATCTTATTGACTACAAACTTTTGAACTCAAAATACTGTCAATCAAAAGAAATGCCTTTGTACACATTTTATTCTTAAAAAGATATCATAGATATCAATATATTGTATAATAATAATAATATAATTACAACACCTGAAACCATAAGCGTAAACTGTCCAGGGGGACATTAAGGCAATATTGGGAAGGACAGGAAAGTATTTAAAGGATTAAATAAAATTACAATTACACACAGAAGCTTTATGATTTCTGTAAGAGATCCTGAAGAATTATTCATGTGCCCATCATGAGATTCAAGCTACTGGAACTATTGTGCATTTTCTGAGAATCTGTTTTATTTTTTTAAGAGCTGACGTACCACAGAGCGGGTTCCTGCCCAGCAGCAGCACACTGGGAGGAGGCATCATAATCAGCTGATGCAGGGTCTCCTACAGGATCAGAAACAAGAGATGAGAGATGAGATAAACAGAATCTTGTCCAAAAATCAGCAGCTCTGAGTTTTATTAAAGAGCAAAAACAACCCCAGCTGCCATCAGTTTCTTTGCATTCAATCGTTTTAAGTGGTAAATTACAGGCAGGACCGGGGACTGGGGGAAATTGTTCAGAGACGTCTCAAAGAGTTCAGGAAGCTTGTGTGAAGGCCCATGGGGGATGATTTAAATCAAGCCAATTATTAAACTTTGATGTGGTGCTACAGATGAACTTGAATGTTGTGGTCACCATCTTCTGCAATCTTATTAATTTGTAAAAAAAAAAAAAAAAAAACAGATTAAAGGACCAATGCAGAGGTAATTCAAGAAGTTAGATTATACAGCACTTACTAAAATATTTATTAGTCCTTCTTAAAAAGCCACATAATCAGACAACCACAGTGTTTGTGAACATTCATTACAGGGCATTTCAGCTTAAATCAGCATGTCAATTAAATCATCATTAAAGAGCATTATTTAATAATGTATCCCTATGGAAGGCAGACGTCCCAGAATGTCCAGGGCTTTTTAATGTTTAAGTTATGTTAACACAAATCAACAAGGCCTTGTATGGTTGGGCTTACTTTGCCTGTCACTTTTCCATAAGGGAATTCGTTAATGCCAATTCTTCTTGGGAAAGATCGTTTTCAGTTTCACTGAAAAAGCTAGATCATTAATTGAATGCTCTGAATTTCCTCAGGCTAACAAACCTCAAGGGAAGATAAGTCAGTTCCAAAGATTCAAGATGCTGAGCACAAACAGCTCTGCTACATGGCACACTATTTTAAGTTAACTTTGCATTTAGATTTGCAAAACGTGACAACTTAACACAACACATGGTTTTACAAAGTCAGAATTTTCACCAATTAAAAAAAAAACAAGTGAAAATTAAGCAACAGGAAATAAATTCATTATTGGCTTGTCTGTTTTTTTAGGGTACTTTCATTACTCTGACCGCTTTAGCCGGCACCATGAGAGACAGGACTCATGGGATGTAAAATGGGTCATTTTCCAGCTTTGCTCCAGGCCATTGCTAGCTACTGATTACACAGATGTTGGCTTGGCGCACTGATATCTAGGCCAGCCTCTTTGAGGGGAGCTTGTAGGTCTGGTGGCAAGGCTATTTCCACATGGACAGATGTGTAAGATGCAGGGTGGATAGCAGGAACTTTAGGGTATCCACCCTGGATGACCTCCTTTTGGGAATACGCAGAATCCAGTATACTAAAAACTTGACATTGAACTTGCATGCAGCAAAAACATATTTGAAAGAATGACTTGGGTTATACATTACCTTTTTTTCTGCTTTGCAGGAGACAAGGGTATAGACAGCAAATGTACAGCCTACTTTTAAGCGGTCTTGGTTTTGGTAGTATTTCTCTCTTTCATTAATTTCTAAAAATTCTTCAATATATAGCCTTGAAACACTCTATCTCAGAGATGAGTCACAACATTACAACCACTGATTCAAAGCAAATAATACCAATTTAGAAAAAAAATGGGGAAACAATGTTCCTAACCTTTTTCTATTATAATGTTAACTTAATCTGATTTCTCTGCTGGAATTATGGGTAGAGAAATTCCTTAAAAATGAATTCAGCAATATATATATATATATATATATATATATATATATATATTCTTAAAATTTTACTTTGCTTCAAATAAACTTTTTTATTATTTTTATTTTAAATTATTATTTCGTTTTCTCTGTGCCTTACCTGATAGTATGATCTGATGTGGTAAAAGAGAACAGACAGGTTTTGAGCTCTCTGGCCGATGTCATTGTTCACTTTGTTTAAACCTTGAACAGTCCCTTTGGGATTTCTGTGAAAAAAAAAAAAAAGACAAACTTATTCCTCTAATATAAAATCAGCTCAGCAAGAATTAACTGAGACATCTTGTTTCTGAAGACCTGTTTAGTATATTAACCTGGACTAAGGGGCACGAGTAATAATAGCAACAAAACACAATCCGTTCATTCATTCCCTTTTTGTCCCCACATGGACATGGACAGCACTTTTGTCCCCACATGACTTCATTCCTCAACTAGCCAGCACTAAGGCAGACACAGACAGAGGCAAAAGCAGCAGCATTCAGTTCAGGTCAGGTCTTGAGACTTTAACTCCTTTAGTTCAGCAGCTCAAGGTCCGAGTCCTGACACAGTGACCTGAAACCCTGCTGTACTTTGATAAACTTCAGTCTGGTATGTAGTCCACACCACCATCAAAAAAAAAAAAAAAATCTACAATCAAGCTCTAAACCAACAGCCTCCCTGAATCTGTGTGATTACTGTGGCCAGCCTGATACTTTACGGTTTACTACCTCAGCATCTTTACAGATTACTTTGCTTTTGAAAATACATGTTCTCTGCATTAACTTTCCTTTAAATGGTAATGAAATGCATGTTACCTAAAGACATGGTTGGGTTTTAACATTAAAATACAGCTATGGATTTTTGTCTGAGATGGAAATAGAATTTGGGGCAAAAACAACCCACCCATATGCACCCATCCAAATTCTGTCCACCCGAATAGTCTGGCGGACCGACTACAAAGTGTTCCTTCATGACCATGACAAAGCATACAGTGTTGTTGGTTTCCTGCATGAACAAGTCATTTAAAAGCTGAAACAAATGCTGTCTACAAAACTGCCTGATATTACACGGAAACGACACCAAAGGCTGGTGGTAACTTCACAGTATTGGGTCTGGAATGGGGACACACACATTTGATCACATGTAGAGACAACCTGTGAACTGAAAAGTCACTGAGAGAACCCTTTCAACAATACGCCCTTAACCAAAGCACTCAACTAAATGTAAAATTGCTATGGATGAATAATTTAGGCTCAACCGCTTATTGAATGTGTAACAAAAGTTTCCTGTGATGTACATACCATCCAAAAGTTTGGGGTTGGTATATCTCTTATACTCACCAAGTCTGCTTTTAATTGGTAAAAATACAGTAAAACCAGTAATATTGTGAAGTATTATTACAATAAAAAAAATTTTTTGTTTTAATATATTTTAAAATGTAATTTATTTCTGTGATGGCAGAGCTTAATTTTCAGCAGCCATTACTGTCACATGATCCTTCAGAAATTATTCAAATTTGCTGATTTAATTTAATATATATATATATATATATATATATATATATATATTATATATATATATATATATATATATATATATATATATATATATATATACATTGTGCTGCTTAATGTATTTGTGGGAACTGGAAACTGATAGAATGTTTCAAGATTCATAAGAACACAGCATTTATAGAAATCATTTGTAACATTATAAATGTATTTTTAGTACACTTTCTTTCAAAGAAATTTAAAATTTACTGACGCCATCACTATGACGAGATCACTGAAAACCTCAACTACTGTTTATTCAAACAGAATGCTTACTATACTGAGTTGAGTGCTCAGATTATGTGCAGATGGATACTTACATTTGATTCATGACCTTGTTCAAGAATATGCCATCCACTAATACAGTGTATTCACAGAGCATGTCCCCCTCTCTGTCACCTAGCTGACCAAATGTCTTAACCTTTGGAACACAGATATATATGAGAAGTTAAAATGACATGTCATGAAGTGACAGCAGTGTGACATGCTCTTTAAAAAACAATTTTCTACATAAACAAGCAGCTTTGTTGCATTGTGAGAATGAGACATCATATTAAGAAACTACTGTACATGGAATATTCATAGTTTTAAACACTAATTAATCACATTGGAGGGTGATTTAAGAGAACTGCACAAATATAATTATCAGTGAAGACTGAGCTGGTCGCCACACTTCATTAGAGTGAATACAGAAATGACTTTATATATTTAGAAAGCACATTAAATGAAAGTAAAGTGTCTACTTTTATGCTTCAAATAACATTTGAAAAAATAAAAAGTCAATATATGGGTAAAATAATGTTCCATCGTCATTCAGCGTAACAGACATATTTATGAAGAATAAAACAACATACTTATTCTGACTTAAATTAAAATATGTAAAAGAAAAAACTATAATATAAAGATGCAAACTTATGGTTTTGATGCTTGATGACCCCTTTTCTATATATAGCCTATATAGATAATTAAAGAATTCTTCTGATCACCAAGCCTGCATTTATTTGATCCAAAATACAGCAAAAGCAGTAATATTGTGAAATATTTTTACTATTTAAATAGCTGCTTTCTTTTTATGATATATTTTAAAATGTTATTTATTCCTGTGCTGTAATAAAAAACAGAATTTTTTAGCATCATTACTACAGTTTTTAGTGTCACATGATCCTTCAGAAATCATTCTAATATGCTGATTTGCTGCTCAAAAAACATTGATTATTATTCTTATTCTTATCATCATCATTAATATTTAAAACAGTTGAGTACATTTTTTTTCTGGATTCTTTGATGAATAGAAAGATCCAAGATCAACATTTATCTGAAATAAAAAGATATTGTAACATTACACAATATATAATTTAAAAGCTTGGAGTCAGTATATATATATATATATATATATATATATATATATATATATATATTATATATATATATATATATATATAATTATTTAGCAAGGATACTTTAAATTGATCAAAAGTGATAATAAAGACATTTTTAATGTTACAAAACATATAAATACCACATAAATTCCCATTCACCTAACATAAACAGAAAAAACCAGAAAAAAATATATGCTCAGCTGTTTTCGACATAATAATAATAAATGTTTTGTTGTTGTTGTGGTTTGTTTGTTTGTGTTTTTAGCAGCAGCAACAGCAAATCAGAATATTAGAATAATTTCTGAAGGATAATGTGATACTGAAGATATACATGCAGGCGCACACAGAATATTTGTTCACATCCATTTTTTGTCAGTGTATCAGAGTTTGTCAGTCATGACAAACACACAGCTCATCTTCCTCAGAGATAACTGTTATGCTAGCTCAGATGTTCTGACACATTGATACAATCTGATACAATGTTTGTTATGTTCAGCACGTAACAAACAGAAAAACTGCAACTTACCCAAGTGACAAGAGGGCTGCTCATGAACTGCTCTAATATGACTGGAATCTCACCCTCCATATTAAAATTACACGATCAGTGAGATTTACTAGTCGGAAAGCACTTGGAAGAAACAAAAACAATCCATGTAAATCCAGCACAGACGGTTTACCCTTCTCCACAAACAGCTGAGCAGAGGAAATGTAGCTGCATCACTGAACAAGAGAACAATCTGCAGTTCACAGCGATGCAGGATTTCATATTCATGCAGCTCGTACTCGCCAACAAACTGGCATCTGTTATTAGATTGAAAATAAACGCAGAATGTTGCCTTTTAAATGTTCCATCAGCACTGCAGCATCCTCCGGTCCCGGTCAGACATCACGCCGAAACTGCAGTGCGCGTGCAGGGTGTTCACTGCTGGAGCTCCATCCTCAATTAGGCCACCAGTGCAATGAGTGCATGTGAACGTTTAAAGTAAAAACCACCAGCAATTAGAATCCAGATAACACAGGATCTTAATAACTAATTGTAAACTTGAGACATTCAGTGCACTTTCGTGCTTCTTTCATCATAGGGGGGAAAAACTCTAAAAGGTCTAAAGGTCTAGTGAAAAAGTTTTAGTAACGTTAGGTGTTAATAGGTGTTCATATTTTCCGTCCCACAGCATCCGTCTGATCCGGACAGCAGCAATTCCACGGCAACAGTGGTTTAGTACATCCCCGACCTTAATCTGTTACCATAACAACAGCCGTCAACGCCCAATCACCAGTTAAAATATCATAACAGGCTTATTGAGTGTAACATGTCCCGGACTGTGCTTTAAAACGTCATTAAAATGAGGCATGAGAAGAATAATGACCACATCCACACATTCTGTTGAGGGGCGACCTAAATTGTACTGGCAGGGCTATCTATGTAGTCTGGAAAAGGTTAAGACATTATTAGGTAGTTTGTGATATTAATATTTCATAATAGATTAAAAAATATCTATATATTACAGGACAAACTCACTAAATATGCAATGTAAGGTTTTGGCGCCACCTTGCGGAAAAGTTAAGAACAAGAAGTAAGAACTTTGGCCTGCATATTCAGCTCATATACCGGCGTATGGTAACCATTACAGAGACTGTACACACCGAATTACACGCACTTATACAACCCTGAAGCTTTGGACTAACCGTGGTGTTTCGACCTCACAGGCAGAAGCAAAGCATTTGTTTTCATGCGTTTTAAAACTCTCAGTGCCTCATCGCAGTGATGACAATCTTACCGATATTCACTCAGGCCTTGCTCCTTTTTTGGTACCATCGCTTTTTAGTCTCATTATTCTCATCTGTCCTATTCTTTTTAAGACATTTGGCTGTATAAACCGTTGACAGATAAGAAATCATGAACATTTCGCACTGGTACCCTCCAAACTCACTAAAATTATTTTAGTTAGTTTACCATTTATGGACTGCCTGCTGTGAACGTGCAAAATTATTGTCAGACAGGGCCTCAAAAGTATACTGGTTAAATAGTAAAACGTGTATATTTTTTAAGTGTATATTTTTTCCTGCATGACTTATGCTTTGTACAGATTCTAGTGCTGTCACAGAGATGGGCATGATATAATTGGACAGCTATTTCAGTTAAACCTCTTTCAGTGAGTTGGATTTGCTATATAGAATTTTATATAAAATGCTTACAATAGCTGTAGGA